>NW_020956029.1:0-10147 GCF_003031625.1 Empidonax traillii
TCAAAAGCAGAATTCCAGAGCTGGCAGCACAAAAGAAAAAGCAGCTTACAAGCCTTTAAGTTAGTCAAGACAGCAAAAATCTTGAGATCTGCTTCCCAGAACTAAGAAGCATAATCCTGATTTAGCTGCTTAAAGAAAAAAGGATTTTAACTGTCAGAGCTGCTGTGCAGGACAACATCATACACCAAACTGAATTCCTGCACTGCCTGGATCCCATCTGATCTGCTCCTCGTGGCAAAGTCACGTTGCACTTTCTCTGAGAGTAAGAGAAGCCCTTTGCTGAACTCCATCACCATTTCTGATGCAGAGTATCTCCACTGGCTGACAGACTTTATCTGACAGCCAGAGAGACCTTTTCAAGCCCTTTAGGTTCTTCATCTCCACTCTGACGGTAGTTGGTGTTGGGACACAAAACACCAGAAGAAGTCTGGACTCACCAGTAAAGCTCGAGCTGTGTCAGGAATTGAATACAACAGCGAGTTAGGTGTTCACAAACAGCTTGGAAATGATCTGTAAATAAATCAGCTTGTCCAGACACGAGGAGGCAGGAATAGGGATTATTATTATTATTTTGACTTAGTGAAACTAATGAGAGGATTATACACAAGTAGTACAGTAAATACAGTGAACTCCCTTTCTAAACGTGATAGAATTATAGAATCATTAAGGTTGGAAAAGACCTCCAAGATCATCCATTCCAAACAACACCACTAAACTATGTCCATTAGAAGCACATCTATACAGTTTTTGAACAGTTCCAGTGATTCCATCACTTCCCCTGTTCTGCCTTTTCTGTGAAGACATTTTTAAGAATATCTAGTAGTGCCCTGGAGCGACTTTCTCTTGCCTTATCACTTGTTACCTAGTAGCAAAGACTGACTCCCACCTACCTAAAACCTCCTTTCAGAGAGTTTTCAGGATAAGGTTCCTCCTGAGCCCCCATTTCCACAGGCTAAACACCCCCAGCTCCCTCAGCTACTCCTCATATTATGAAATTTCTCAAGTTACCTTATGGGATCCCAGTCCCATAAATTTGATTTCTATTACAGGGGTGTTTAGGGGTGGCATAAAGGAGAAAAGGGGTCTGTTATGGTGGGTGCACCGCACATTTATACTTTTCCTATTTCTAGACACCACTTTGATCTTTTTATTTCCTTAAATGCAACATCTGTGAAGTAATTATTGTAGCTTTGCTATTATACACTTAAGCCACTTAATCTTTTTCTCGAGATTGGGCAACGAGTATCTACATCAACATTTGCTGTGGATCAAAGCATCATCAAGTAGGAATTTAAAGCCTGAAGTAGTTGCCTTATGATTAACTTAGGCTCCTTGCGTTGCTGATTAAGGACTCATTTCACTTAAGTTAATTCCCTTAATTCTCTGAAGTTAAGCAGATGCAGAACTCCTAGAGAAGATTTTACACATCTTTAACTATCTAATCCATCTTAAAACAAGCAAACTGTTTCATTTACTATTTTCAAGCTTTTATCTACTCCTTATTTTACTTAGGGTAATTCAAAACTGTCAGATGATTTTTTTAATTTTTGCATTAAGCACATTAATGCAGTTTTGTCCCACAGAATTATTAAAAAGAAAAAAACCCAAGACAAACAAACAAACAACAACAAAACCACACCACAGTAAACCCCTCCCATAAATCAAAGCTTCCCAGCTGCTGGCCCAGGTCACTGCCTTGGTGTTAAATTATGCTAAGACCATCCTGGTTCCCCAGACTCCCAATATACAACCTTTTTTTTGAAATAAGATGAGCAAGATGACAGATAAGCGAGTCTTCGAGCTTGTAAATCTACTTAATAGTTCTTTCCTTTGGTAGCTTCAATACAATTGCTTTAATATAATTGCTTTGTTACAGTGCACTATATTGCTTTGTTATATAATGCTGTGTTGGAGATTTTTTAGCTTTCACACTGTGTAGTCAATAATTCTGATTAGGATCTTTCATCTGTTCACCTGTTCATTAATTTGCCACCGTAAATAATTCATTTATATCAATCTTTCTGGTTTGCCATCGTTAAAACCGTGGGAGAAAGTGGTTTAATCATACCTCTATAATTCCTTTATATTTAAACCACTAACACAGTCCAAGGCTAAGAGTTTAGAAAGCAAGGGGGTCCCTTCTGCACCTCGAGACTCACTGGCAAGGCTTTGCTTTTTAAAACTTCGTCTAAGCCTTCCCCTCTCCCATGACAGGTACACGAGACATGCCCTGACATACAGACCACCTTATGTCACACAGCCAGAAGAACAGCTATGATATCCCCTTCAAAAGCACTTACCTGGTCCAACCTAAACCACACTTAGTGGTTTCCAGTATTTTCCATTAGATCTGATTAAAAGTCCTCCTGCAGATCAGCTGCATCCAGTAAAACTCCCAGAACCAAACCCACATCAGCCACAGGATCATGCCAGCACAACTATTTTGCATTTCGGTGTTATAACTGACACTGTATTAAAATTCATTGCAGACTTTTTCTGATTAAGGGTAAAAATCTGCTATATGCTTTTCAGAAGTATTGTAACTCTTAAATCTTTTCATCTGCTCAACGCACAAAACAGTTAAAAGAAAAATTTAGTAGTATCTTCCAGCTATCTTGATAACTGAAAATAATAATAACCTTGTCATTTTCTTTATGTGTCTGACTGCATCAGAAAAACACAAGGATGCAATGGAAAAGTAGAATGGAAGAGTAAACGAGTTCTTTTAATCTAATGTTTTATTTTTTAAAAGTGGGAGGGAAATAATTTTCAATCCTATTTAGTTTCTCACAGTTATCTTAAAAACAAGGCCCTGCCACACTGTAATTAAACAGAGCTATGACTATAAACTTCTAATTGTTTCCTTGCATGAGATTTTTTTTCTTCTTTAATCTGTAAGATGGTGCTTCTCAGTGGGATCTAACAGGTTCACAGGAATTTACTGAATCAGAGTAGTTCAGCAACAACACACGTGGCCATGGTACAAAGAATACAGTTCTCCCTTGTACTGAAAAAGTCTGGATTTTACACTGTACTCTGGCCTGACATCCTGTGCTACAGGTTAAACACAAAGGTTTTTCCTTTTTTTTTTTTTTCCTCAATTCTAAAAAATGGAAGTGCCATCTTTATAAAATCAGTTTATTAGTAGCATGAGGATAATAACTCTTAGTTAGCTGTTTCAGAAACATCTGCTACAAAGAAGCAGCACATTTTATTTCTATTATAACTGCAGGCTGTAACTCTACATATCTAAAGTACATGCACTGTATTCAGGTTAAGAAACTGTAAATTCTAGCAGTCTTAATCAATGAGTCCTTAAAAATCTCCTTTTATCAATATGTGGCTAAATGGTTTACAGAGGAGAATGGTCTTTGTTTTCAGGAAAGAGAAAGCAAAGGAGAGTGTTGGTACTAGAAGAACTGAGTTCTCTCAAGCCTCAACCCAGCCTTTTTTCTAGAGATGTACAGAGTTTTTTTCCCCTTTGATCCCTGTTGTTTGAAACAAGTTAATGCTTCCAAAGTGTAGCAAGGTGTGGTCATCTGCTGAAAAGCAGCTGCAAATTATTACCCAGTATATTACACAGCATTGACAGGATCCCAGCCTAATACCCACTTATCTGTTTTCCATACAATGTGACAACATTCCCGCAGCTGCAAATAGCATCATGGAACATTCTCACAGACCTTTGCTCAACAAAATGCCTCATTTCAGCTCCAAGCCAAGTCAGTATTAGGAGTACCAGAACCAGCTCAGTCAGGTCCACACTCCTCTGCTTTTCTGGATCAGGATCATCTCAGCTGCTCCTCTGGAGCATTTCATATCCAATTGCAATATGTATGTTTGAAGAAAGGACATCTTAACTAGATGCAGAAGAATTTTCTCTGCATAAAACTCTGATTTTAAAATTACGTTAAGATGCTGAGAACTGGTCAAATTATGCCACAAGTAACCTGAAAAAAAACCCAAACAAACAAAACCCCACTGGAAAAAAAAAAAATGAACTGCAAACAATTTGTGAGAACATAGACTACATATATATACATACGTGTGTATATAGAAATATATATACCCACTCCTGCTGTAGTTGCTTTATTTATACAAAATAGCAAATGAACTCTTTCTGCTATCTGCTCTGCTGAGCCAGGCTGGCTGAAGAAGACCAACCTGGGCCCTTCTCTTCTTTTTAATGTGATGTCCAGGTTCCAGCCAGGACAGGGTTAATTTTTGCAGTAGCCCACGGGAGGCATTGTTTTCTAAACTCTTAGCCTCGGGCTGTGTTAGTTGTTTAAACACAAAGGAATTATAGAGGTGCTCTTAAACCACTTTGTCCTGCAGTTTTAATGATGCCAAACCAGAAAGATTTAGGTAAGTGAATTATTTATGATGACACCTCACTTCATTGAGAGGGGCAGGAGGAAAGGACTATCCCCTTTTGGAGAGGGGGTCCTTACTCGTGGAGGAATCACGGTGGAGGAGGGAGGGAGAGCAGTGTGTGGTTTGGACAGCGGTGGCACTAAATTGGGAAGTACCCTTCCTAAACCATGACACATGATTATCAGAATTCCAGTGATTCTGCCACAGTCCTTGTCATATTCATTAATCCATGGTGCCAAAAGCCTGGAAAATAATTCTTGGGGTCAGGTGAAGCTCACAGTCAAAACACAATGTCTTTTTTTTTTTTTTTTTTAATTCAATGGATTTTTACCTGAGAGCCAGTGAGAAAGAATAAATGTGAAACCCTGAAGTGCCGCTTTCCTTCAGAGACTCTGAAGCTATGCTCTTCAGCTATGCTCTACATGCAGAGGGGTTTTATTTATCACAATGAAAACTGGCAGACGAGTAACATTAACATGTCTCCCAGAACTCAAGGTACACACTCCAGTGATGTTGTGATTAATGGGCCAGCTACTCACCCTGTGATGGCTTCTTCACTGCTCAGCCAGCAAACCTAAAGAAAAGTCCATTCAACAGGGCAACTGTGCATCAATCATGCTGTGTATTGTCTGAAGGGCACTCCAGGGGTCCCAAAACTTGAGCAAATAGAAAGAAAAACACCTCAAACCAGAAACTTCTCTTGTCTACAGCATCTATCCTCACTTTTTTTTTTTTTCCCCAACCCATTTCAGGCAGAGTCAATAATTTATCCCACTCAGTCTACTTCAATCTGATGTGGTTTTTTTTTGGGGGGGGGGAAAGCAATATATCACTACAGGTATTTTATAATTCCCTCACAAACTCTAATCAAATGCATCATGTCCTTTTTCAGGAAGTATTGTCAGAAACACTGTCCATGGAAGTCACACAGGAGGAAACAAAAGGCTAAGGCTGTGATTATTTGAATTGTCAGTCATGTTAATCTGTAACGTTTCAAATGCCACAGAGATCTGCCAGTGAAGGCAGATACATTTTATTCCAGGTCCTATCAGAGACCTCCTATGCCTCATTCCACGTAGGATGCTTCACCTGTCCCTGCCTTGCTCTCCTCACCAGCTAAATGCTGCTCCACTCGTCTTCCAGCTCCCCAAGAGAATATGAACTCCGTGCAAAGTTGTCAGAGAAGCACAGAAACAGGTCTGAGGTGCACAGCTGAATTTTTTACAGTTCAAAGCAGACACTGGAAGTGGAAGGGAGGCTGTTTTCCTCTGATAGATGGATGTAAGACATACAGAGAAAATTAAAGTGTATATTGAGTTCGTGTCTTCCACGTCTGAATGATTACTGAAGTATAAATGTTTTTCTGATGATGCCAACTCCTTTAGACAAGTTTTTATCCTGGTTATTTATAAACAGTAGTCCCAAACACTTGTTCTCAAGATACCAATGCTGAATTTGAGAAAGCTGTTACAAGTACTCTGATACATCTTGCTTGTCCCAGCAACAGCTGGGTTGGCCTAATAAAAGCTGAAGTGCAGTTCCATTACCTGGAGAAGAGCTGAGAAATTAATACAAAGAAGAAATGTCTTTTTGCTTGTGTTGATCCACAGTTCTCAAAGGTTTTTTGTTTTTCCTTTTTTTTTTTTTTTTTAAAATCCAGAAACAAATTCTCTCCACTTTCTTTTGTTGCCAGAGTAAAAAAAGAACTCTGATCATTGCATATTTTGCATATGCTCTAAGTTAGATTTCTTCTCCATACTTAGTTAAGAGCATTTCTTAAATTTTATTTTAATTTTAAGCAGCATTACCTCATTTATTCAGAACAAATGTTTGCATGTAAAAAAAAAAACCACTTAACAACCAAGGGAACAAAAGAAAATACGTAATATTGTTTTTCTTCCTCAGTAAAAATCTCTTAAAATTCCTCTTCATTTCTGTGTTATAAAAAGCTTTTTGTGATTTTGTCTTTACAGCTGGGCTGGACACCATAAAGCAGTTTGGAATTGCTGCCTTGTTCCAGATAGTAATTTTTATGCACAGTGGAAGGATACTGTCACTGCACATCTGTTGCTACTTCCACCTCTTTTCCTGAATCCAGGTATTGGACCAAATTTGCTTCTGCTTGGGAATCTCGATGGTAATTCTTTACTGTGGGGTAATTTCAAAGCTATTGTACTCCAGGGAAGGCATTATCTGGAAATACAAGGATTCTTTCTCCAGGACCTTGTAGCTTTTCAGTGTTAACAACTCCAGCATCTTTTTCTCTAACCATTTTTACCTCATCATCGTAAGCTTAACTTGAAATAAGAATACAGAGTGATGAATTTAAAAGAACATTTGAGATGGAATGTGGAAAAGTCACCAGTGTTACTAGAGTGATGAGATTTTTGAGTATTCATAAACACTTCTGCAACGTTTTGCCAGAAACAGACCTTGACCTGTCCCTGTTTATCAGAGTGCTCTGATTCACAAAATGTTTCTGTTTTCTGTGGCTCAGTGTTCCAAGAACGTCTAAGCAATTCATTTGTGCCTAATTAATATCTAAAATGTCAGCAAAATTACAGAAATATGAATTCATTTAGATAGTGCTGAGATAGAAATCTAAGCTTGAAAATACCTGCTTGGTTCTTAAAAATGCCAGATGTTCACAATTTCTCACAGAAAAGCAACTCTTTTATCCCTAAAACACTCCTTTGAGCCAGAAAAAAATTATAAACCTGTTCTGAGCTATTTGTTTCAAGGGGGTTTTGCCCTCATGACACTGTCTCTGTTGAACTGCTTCAGTTTGCTTACAACTATTTTCTCTCACAGTAATAGTAGAAAGAACTGCGGGATGAAAAAGCTTGGTTGGAAGCCAAGGCACCTGTACAAGGGGACTAGTCCAGCTACCTCCACTTGCTGTAGTCCCATTTATATTAGTTATGCAAGTCTCAGAAGTTGAAACTTCTTAATCATCATGTTAAGAATTTTAATTAAAAAAGATAGGAGACAGTAGTATTCAATTATATCTGCTCCCAACTGTGCTCTTTTTTTTTTTTTTTAGAAACAGGATAGGATTCCAGAGAGAGGAAAGTACATCTTGTTCCTCTTCCGACTGTAACATCATGTTTAATTAAATTTCAGTCATTTCCAAGTAGATAAATCTGATGTTTGTGCTCAGCACAGTGTGTTTCAAAAGAAACATGAATAAAGATTAGGTGACTATGAGGATCTCTCTCCATCACCTGCTCTTCAACAACATTTTAAGACAACAGAACACTGATGCCAGTTTATCATAAACTTTGTTATCCTAAATCAAACATGATTCACCTGGAAGTTAAGTCTGCTTACTGAAACTTCTCCAAAGTTACTAATTCACCAATTTCCACTGCAGATTCTTCCAAACACGCAAGGTGTAATAATGTTTACATATCTTAGAATCCCAAAGTAATTTCATGTAAGAGTTTTCAGCTTGAAAAATGTTTGCTAGCACACTCGCTCTTACTTTGTACTTTTGTATTTTGCAAAACCTACAGTTTAATGATAGTTCAGATATTGCAATGCATTAAACAGGCATTTATCTTTCTATGTATTTTTCTTTCTTACCATGAGTGGTCCAATAAAATATTTCATTATGCACAGGGAGAAAGCCCATATGCTAAGTAAGGTTTTATTAATTTAAAAAGCAATATTAAAAAAAAATAGATCTATTTTTACTTGTCTTGCAATGATCTGATATCGAAATGTCACATTCTTAATCAGAAACAAAAGACAATTAGAGAACTTCAAGCCTACATAGAGTAAGACAGGTCAACCAGCAGCTTCCCTGTTTTTAAAAGAAAACGTAACATTTCAGTTCTATTATGATTAATGTTTAATGAAATCGATCACTGATTGATGCACTGAGCCAGCTTCTTGAGCTCCAAAGAGCACACACAGAATGGAGCCCAAAATCCATGTTGCCAGAGTAATCCCAAAGCTCTCAGCAGCTACCTTTCCACCCAGACACCTGAGCAGCTCTTTCACAATAAAAACCCCAAACAAACCCCAAACCAAACATATAAAACCCCCCAAACATCAGACAAACAAAAATCCCAGACAACAACCCAAACACAAAACCACAACACAACCACACACCGCAATAAAAACCCCACAAAGCAAACAAAAAAAAAGAAATCAAAAGAACAAGGAAAAAAACCCAAACCTCAAACAGATACCTTAAAAACAAACAAAAAAAAAAAAGGAAAAAAAAAGAGTATACTCTTTCATACATGCAAACTACAGAAGTGGAACTGGTTTTTTGAAAAGTCAATTTTCAGGCCAGTTTGAATCAGTATTTCTTTGTTTGTCTTCAACCTTAGAATTTATTTAGTAAGATTTTAAGAGGAGCAAACCATATTATCAGATTTCAAAACAATGAGGCACTTAAGTAAAGCCTCATCAACAACTTCCTGCACTTCTATATCTTTTTTTTTTCCCTTTTAAAAAAATATCACAGAATGGGCAAGGTAGGAAGGGAACACTGTGGCAATACATCTAAATGATTTGCAACCACCACCATCATCAAGCACATGTAGACCAACCTGAATATTAACATGCAGACACATGAACTAAACTAAAGGTGTCCAAAATTAGGTTTCATTATAGATATACCATGCTCACTATTATTTTTCTTTGCCCCCTGCATAAAAGAAATAGAAGAGCTAAAACCAAATAGCACCCATGTTTTATACTGGGATGTCTCCTGATTGGAATATTCTATTCCTCCTAGCTGGACAAACACGGTTCAGTGGTTATTTGGTGGTATTGGGTCAAATGAAATTATTTTGTTAAATGGGAGAATATTGCAGAGAAGAACATTATTTCAGCTGATTAATATTATTGTAATTAAAGTCATAAATTAATTTTGATTCTGAGAGAAGCTAATTCAGAAGAGGGCATTCTAATTTACTTTTGATGGGTGGGAAATTTTACTGTTCTAACCTTTGAAGAAATAAGCTTTGAAGGAAATTACTTAGTTTCCAAGGGTTAATCTAATCAGTAAAGAATACCCATTGGCTTTAATTTCCAATGAAGTACTCCACCCATTCAAAATGGTGTTTACTGTGGAAATAAGTGGTTTAATGTGTTCATAAATCTGGACTTGTACAACAATAATTCTTGCACTGTAATAAATTATGCTGAAATTGTTATTATTACATTCATTAATAAGCACTTAATTGATAGATTAACAAAAGCAGAAATGGAAAATACTGAAGTATAATTGAACCAAGGCTATTTTAAAGAAGGTCCCTTGGCAATCTATTCTTGAAACAGTATTTTCATTTTCTTTATGAATCCTGCAGAATAGGATAAAAATGTTCCATGAACGTTTAGGAATGAATAATCACAGAACCATTTGGTCTTTTTAAGGCAAAAGGCAGCAGGAGAAAAGTCTCACCACGCTGCACAGAGTAAAAGGCTGCTCCTGGACAGCACCTCACACAGCAAAGGGAAATGCACTACCCATAACGCAGGAGGAGCAGCAAGAGCTCCAGTTTAAAGGAAGCCAGATGTGGTGGTTGAACACCAACTGGAAATTAAACTCCAAATAAGGCCAATCACCTTCTCTCCCCAACCCTCTGACAGTTGTAGTCAGTCTGGGGCTCCATTTCAAAGAAAGGAGGGATATTTAAAAATATTTTCTCCAGGCACTTCATGTTTTAACCTCCAGCCTGAGTTATTGCACATCTATTCTCACCACTGCTTTGAAATTAAAAAAAAAAAGGAAGTTCAAGTGGTACTTATGGTATAT
>NW_020956029.1:10412-24460 GCF_003031625.1 Empidonax traillii
GGAAGCCAGATGTGGTGATTGAGCACCAACTGGAAATTAAACTCCAAATAAGGCCAATCACTTTCTCTCCCCAACCCTCTGACAGTTGTAGTCAGTCTGGGGCTCCATTTCAAAGAAAGGAGGGATATTTAAAAATATTTTCTCCAGGCACTTCATGTTTTAACCTCCAGCCTGAGTTATTGCACATCTATTCTCACCACTGCTTTGAAATTAAAAAAAAAAAGGAAGTTCAAGTGGTACTTATGGTATATATATTTACCTTTGAACTACACACTGAGATAGTCTGACAGCTGCCAAACCTTTATCTTATCAAGAAGTCTCAGGAGCTGTTTTTATTCTCAGGGTAATTTGCTTGGAAGGGGTTGCTGCTTCTAAATGAAAGGAGGAGGGTTGAAAAGACCAGCAAGGCCAGGAGCTAAAAAATATTAAACTTGGAAGTCACAAAGACAGAGAAAGAGAGAAAGGGGAGGAATAAGGTTTAAAAAAAAAAAGAAAAAAGTAGTTCTAATAAGATAAATTTTAGACAGACAAAAGAAACAACCAACAAACTATCTCTCTGATGGTTTGTGGATGGAGATGTTGATAAAAGTGACAGGGGTATGGAGGAGTATGGATGCTGCAGCTATGACATATAAAGGTATATGGGAGTAGGGAGGCCAAGGAGAAAACAGATTCAGTACCAAATGGAAGAACTGGATTTTATTTGGCTTCCTGAGGAGAAATGATGTAGTAATTAAAACACATGGACTGAAATTCTGGAGCTCTTTAATCTGTTCTCATCTCTGCTGATTATTTGCTGCATGACCCCAGGCACAGACTGCTCTGTGCCTCAGGATTTCACCACAAAAACTGGAACAGCTCTGTTGGGAGCAAGTGACCCTTCAGGCTGCCCAGAGTCACCCACTGCCAGGGCACCAACCCTGAATGACTGCTGCTGCTGAGACGAAGCCATTTTCCAAATGAATACATTAATCATGTCAAATTTACCTTGTACAACCAATGAGACAGTCTCACTGGTCTCCAATTTAAACAGAAAAGGAGTTACAAAGCCCTGTCGAGGGAGGTGATCCCTGCTCTGGTGAGACCCCACATGCAGAGCTGCCTCCAGCTCTGGGGTCCCCAGCACAGGAAGGACATGGAGCTGTTGGAACGAGTCCAGAGGGGGCACCAAGATGATCAGAGGGATGGAGCAGCTCTCCTACAGGGAAAGGCTGAGAGAATTGTGTTTGTTCAGCCTGGAAAAGACTTCGCAGTGACTTAATTTTTGCAGCCTTCCAGTAAGTGAAGGAAGCCCACAAGAAAGGTGGAGAAGAACTTTTTATTAAGAACATGGAGTGGCAGGACAAGAGGGAATGGGTTCAAATTAACAGAAAGGAGGTTCAGATTAGCTTTTGGGAAGAAGTTCTTTGCTCTGAGGGTGATGAGGCCCTGAAACAGGTTGCCCAGAGTAGTTGTGGATGTTCCATCCCTAGAGGTGTTCAAGGCAGGGCTGGATGGAAATTGGAGCAACCTCGTCCAGTGAGGGGTGTCCCAGCCCATGGCAGGGGGTTTGAGAGTAGCTGATCTTTAAGGTCCCTTCCAACCCAAACCTTTCTACGATTCTGTGATTCTGAGACTGCGATCCAGGTACTCAGGACAGAACTGCAGGAAAAAGAAATCCCCATAGTAACCACTGAATTACCTGAATGGCTCACATACTTCGGTTCTCTTTTCAAAAGTGCTTTGTGGAATAATACTTAATTTTGCAGTACAATTTCAAGACCGTTATTTTGGTTATTTTTCACTCAATAGCAGGGAAAAAGTCCTTCACATAACAAACTTGTCAGGAAGCTTATAAAGATCCATAATCCTGTTATCATATAACACAGAGGGAGGAAGACCACATAAGCTCTTACAGTAACCATAATATACAAACCAGGACACAATAGTCCCTTGATTACACTAGAAGGCACAAAAACTATCTTTTCTGATCCTGATAAGAGATTCAATCCTCTGCCATTGTAGAATCCAATTGCTTTGGCTGCTTTTGACTGTGTGAAAAGATTGAAAACTCAATTCTTCTCTTATTGTTTGGGCTAGTTTGTTTAAGGTTTGTTCATATTGATTAGCTGTGATAACTTGCAGCTAAACAATAATAATAATTATTTCTTCCTTCCACACTGGACTTATACAGAATGCCTGCCATGGAAAAAATTCTGTGGGTGTAGGGAGAGGGCAAAGAGGCCACCTCCTACACCCTTCCAGGGTCTATATAAGGGATTATTCCATAGAACTGTTTCTTTTTTCATGCCTTTTATTCTTGTGCCTTAGTTAAACCCATAAACAAAAAAGGAGGGGAGAAAAATAATTAGGAAGGCAGGCCCTTTCTCACCATGTACCAGAGGTATTCTCACCAACACTTGCAGATCAGAAAGCAGCAGCAAACTGGTCAGAGGCAGTTTTATTCTCTTTCTCAGTTTCCCCTTCTTTTCGATGCCTTGAGCCAGAATTGAATTACAAAGGACCAGACAAATGAGCTGAACTCAGCTTCCTCCCACGAGCAATGTTGCCCCAATCTGAGTCACCAGAGGACAGTGACAAATGCTGCTTGTAAACATTGTTCTGCATTTGTTCCACTCAGTTCATTCTTGGATGTACCTTATTTAGAAGGACTCTTACACATTTCCTCCCTTTCCCATGAAAAATAAAGCACTCCCTGAACCCAAACTTCCTGCTACAAGCATTGCAGGTCAGCAAAAAATATTAGAATACTTCAAGTATTTAGTCTTTAAGTCTAAGCTATATAGTCCAGATAATGAGGTAGGATATTTTGTTATGCTGAGTAACAGATGAGAGAAAGAGCGTTAACATATTTTTTTTTTTTTTAACATTTGGCCTCACATGTGCAAAATTTTGTATTTTGCAACCATCTCTGTAATTGCTTCTCTCACTCACAGGCATCACCTGTCAGAAAATGACAACATTGGTGCACTGTAAAAAAACTTATGCAATGCAAGAGAAAACCTGCAGAAATGCAGAGGAAAATGAGTCCCACCTCAGCTCTTCCATCAGGGTTATAAAAGCAGCACGTTTGCCATTCTTAGGTTTCTGGCACAGCTTTGCAAACCCCAAAAATACCTTTATGCATCCAGGTTTTTTTTAAACACTTATCTGGAAGACAGCTTTCTTCACTTGGCTTCCTACAACTCTAACAATTTTAGTGACAAAATATGTGCACTTTCATTGATTTAGAAAAAAATGACACTACAGTTCCCGGGGTATTCATCACAGCTGCTTCTTCAAACTCAGACACTTTGTTTTCATAAATATCCAATTTCAACATCACTACTCATGTCACTCCTCCAGCGCAGCCCTTTGAGAAATCCTACTTTAGAAAAACATGAAACAAGCAAAGGAAACAAACCCAGGGTACAAGAAAGAAGGCACTGTGATAATTAAACCCAGCAATGTCGTTCAGCAAATCCAAGCGAAACAAATCCAAGCGATCATGATCCACAGAAAAACACTGAGAAAGTGCTCCCCTACTCTTTTTTTTTTTTTTTTTTTAAATGGCAGGTTATTTTTAATGCCACGCTGGTAAATGCAGTGCTTCCAGCCCCATCCCTGTTGTAACTATACACCAAACACATTTTGGAGGATATCTGGTATTTACAGAGAATTGCCTGAAGCGTCTTACAAATTAGAAAGTTTAAAATTGTACAAAAGACCTGTGTATATTGTAGCCTCATCCACTCACAAAAACATGTGTCTGTTCAGCATCACTTTAACTTGTTCTGAGCCTAAGCCTTCCCTCCTAGGAACTGCCATTATTGGAATTTCAAGGTTTTTCATAAAACAAGATCTGAAAATATTCGTATCACGCTCAGACACGGTCAGCTGAACTAGAATTTTGGGTAACAGTCATCCTACTTGTTAATCACACTACTGCCCTGATTCATAGGTAAGAAGCAGAGGAGGAAGATGCTTTCAGGTGAGAACAGGTTCCTGCTCATCACTGCAGACATCTCAAAGCAGTTCCTGGCAATGCCAAGGGGGGTACGATCCAGGTACACTGCTGAGCCTTGGTTAAAAAAACAATTGAAAAGGATTTGCATGACCATACAGCCATCTTGTTTCCCATTTAATTTCTTCCCTTCCCTCGAAAATTTCTTCCTTTTCCTCTACCAACAAAATATTTGACTTCTGTAGGTGTCTGAACCCAGTAAAGGTTCAGGACACAGGTGACTTGGGCCACAGTTATTCCAGTTATTCTCTTCTGCTTTAAATAATGCGTGTGAAAAACCATGAGAAACTCTTCTTTATCACCCTTTCAAAGACTAAAACATGATGTTACCTTTTCCCCTGAAGAGTAAGATCAGACCAATGTGGTGCTAAGCTTGTAGGGATAGAGCCATTCTCATAGAACAGCCATGTTGCTGCCTAAATTAGCCACGAAATCCTTGTGGAGCGCCAATAATCAAAATTAATTAAAGCACCTGAAGTTTTTAATTTTTCCCTGTTATTCATGTTTATCAAAAACCAAAACTCACAACACAAAAAAAAAAAAAAAAAAGTGTGTACCACACATGGAATAATATTTGAAGCAAAGAAGTCAGTTTAACTTCACCAACTCCTGCAATGCAATGATGTTTCAAAACGACAGGTGGGATACAGATTTTAATACTAACCAAATTTCATTTCCTGTAACTTGGGCAGATAAAACCCCTGACAAGGTCATATTTAAAGGAAGTTTTTTGGTTTTTTTTTTTTATGCTAGGGAAAAATTGTCTGTATCTTCCATATGCACACAAACAGCCCAGTAATGAAAGAGCGATGAATTGCAGTGACATCAAGAGATCCCAGCATGTTATTTATAAAACAAGCAGTTGTGTAATTACAACTACAGCAATTTCAGTTGCCACAGGCATATCCATACAGTCATCAATTTAATATTTTGCCAACAGAAACCCAGCCACCTTACAGACTGGCTTCTTAAAGAAATAACTATTTTTTTAACACATGTTCACAGAGTTTTCCTAATTTATGTCTTTCAAGCACCACTAGCTGCCTCAAAAATATGGGCTATTAGATATTTTGAATCTCAGCATAATTTCTGGAACTTCACCCAATATTTTTTTGCAGCATGTTGTAATTTCTGACTGAATTAAATAATATTAAGTGGCTTAGATCTTGATTTAAAAGTTAAGGGAACCGAAGAGCTCATGATTCTAGCAGTTTCCATAGAGGCCTCGTTTCTATTAAATCCATCAGCGTTTCCTGACATGATCCTCCAAGATGAGTATCAGTTGTGGTGTTAGTAGATTAGTAAATTTGCGAGTCCACAAAACAACACAAACAATTTTTTTTAGCGTTAATTTCAGTATTTTGATTTGCTAAATATTTCTGAGAAAGTTATTAAGAACTTAATAGACATTATTTATCTGTACGGTGCATTTCCCCACCTCATCCTGGCAGGTGTCTTCTACTCCTGTTCTACGGAAAAATACCTGTAATTGTGATTGAATGCACCAAAATTCCCGGCCAGTCCATATAAACTAATCCAAATAAAACACCGTGTCCTGTATCCACAGATTAGATTTGGCTGAGGCACATGGGCTCTTTCAGATGCGAGAAGGGAGAGAAAGAAGGTGCTGGAGAGCTGTGAGCAGTTCCTGAGCCAAGCCAGAGAGATAAATGTGCTGCAGCCCGTTTCAAAAGCTTTTTACGACTCTGATGCCTCTGGGTCAGGGCCTGTGTTTGCAGAGCAAAGCAGATTTTGACGGAACTGTATCTCTGGGCGGCCGTAATAATGTATCAAATTCACCAACGAGGCGAAACGGGATGACATTTTTCCAAGTTCATTGAAAACCGTTCGGGGCGAGTCATCACACAAGGGAAAAACTCAGAACTAAAGAACACAAATAGGGCAGCCCCCCTCCCCCCCCGAATGTAACCTTGAAGCATCCTCCTCTGTAATCTACACTCTTACAACAGACAAACACACAAAGGGAAACTTTAAACACCATTAGGTGTAACTCGCATTTCTCATTTGCAAGGCAATAAACGATTCGGTGTTTAATCATTTCAACTTCTACGTAGGAGCCATCTGCAAACTCCAGAAAGTCAAAAAGCTACAAAATACGAGATTCTGCCTTCTGCAAAAATACAGCACATCAAATATAAGGAGGCCTGGGGACCTGGCAAGGGCCATGAATGTTTTCACAAGCCTGTAGGAAACAGAGGAGTGACTTGCTGTGATGTGCTGCAGAGGGACTCTAGCCTATGCTATTATTAACTTCCAGAATATCTTGACTTCCAAGGAAGTGCTGTGGCATTTAATTATACATAAATTTGCACGAGTGAGCATCCTTTAATCTGTTTTTTTGTTTGTTTGTTTGTTTGATTGTTTTTTATTAAACACCCAAGCAGTATAATTTTGACTTTAGGTTGGTCTCCAGAAAATATTGATCTGTTTCTATTATTCCAAAGAATAATTAGAAATCCCTGATCACCTCCAAGTACAGACAAATGTAGGCTTAACAAGACTTTTAATAAGTTAATAATATGCATATTTTAAAATACTTTTCAAAACATATATGAAATGTTTTCCAGATAAGGTTTGCTCAGCTGTCCTGATTAAGTAAATGCAAATTACCCAAGTAGTATCCTCCTGCAGGAAAGGACACATGGATCTCATCAACCCAACACTAACATTATCTGAATATTTATAAAATGCATATTTTTATGTAAGCACATAATTGTTTATTATAAAAATATGACACCTAAGGCTTTTAGAACATTACATATTATCAGAGACAGAAGGACAACCCAGGAGATGGTACCAGAAGGCAGCTTTACACGGTGCAAGGATGCAACAAATTTAAAAGCACTTAATGAGATTTTTGCCACCATCTCTCAGTTACACTCCAGAGCTCCAGCATAATTCACTTTCTTGCCTTGAATAGGAAAATTAGAGCATTACAACCACCAGAAGTGAATGTTTTTCTCTGCTGTGTTTCACAGCTGAATCAAAGTTCTCTGCAAAGCAGCTTGAAGAAGTGTGTTTAGCTGGTAACACATGCATCAGGAGGTACAAGGTGTCCCCCTTTACAACAGGCTTACACACAGGAATTTAGGATATATAGTTGTGGCAGTATTTTGGGATAAGGCTTCTCCTCTATTGTCCAGAAAACCTCCCCACTTGGCCTATGATGTCTTACAGTGGCTTTGGAAAGGGAGGGGGGAATGGAGTGCACGTCACATTCCATAGGGAAGGTTATAAACATGAACTGCTGTGGGGTGGGGCAGAGAAAAGTTCAGATACCTGGCACTCTAAATTTCCAAACAGCACTCTGCTGCAGAGGGAGGTTTTAATTTCTCTTCTCTACAGTTCGCATGTACCACACATAATGCATTAATTCACGTTAATTTTTCATCATATCCCAGACAATTTGGTACTAAACTTAACGAGAAATAAAAACAGTCTCAGCGAAGGAATTCCTCTTCTTTTTCTTTTAATATTTTCAAGCCTTTTTTTTATATACACAAACAGTATCTGTCTGTCTTCCTGACAGCTGTTACGGTATGACAGATAATCCAGCACAGTGTTCCTATCCCAAAGGGAAATGTACAAGCATTTAATGAAATAATCACAACAAGATTAGTGTTTACTATGAATATTTGCCAATGAATTCCCTCTGTTTAATATTCTGAGCGAGTATAAGTAGACGAGTTACATCCTCTGAATTTGCAGCTACAAAAGCAGAATTGGTCCTTCTCCCATGTGAGGAAACTAAAACCTATTACACCTCCCTGAGCTCTGATAGCGACACTGGTACAGTTTCAAAACAAATACTGAATGATATAATTCAGTATCAGTTGAATAATGAATACTATTCCCACTGAGAGTAATGGCTTTTGCCAAGATAATGCAGATTACACAACAGTGTGAGGCACTGAGGAAGCCAAAGGAAACCAAAGGGGAATTCCTGCTGAGCAAAGTTCCAGCTTATCCTTTCGGGATCCTCCTCCTTGAGCCTGCACTTCTGAATCTGTGAAGGTTTTGTTCAAGTTGTGCAGGAGAAGCAAGAATATTTTTTCACGCTGGAGACTCATCTCTGAGCTGCAATCAAACAGCCTTTCTGAAGGTACAGAATAATGGTACCACTACAGATGGAAAAGACCTCCAAGACCATCAAATCCAACCTTCAACCAGTTATCACCATGCTCACTAAACCACATCCATGAAGTGCCACATCTACTTGGGTTTTTTTGAACTATTCCAGGGATGGTGACTCCATCACTCCTCCAGGGATCCTGTTCCAATGCTTAACCACTTTCATTTTTCCTAAATGATTTTTGTATACAGCTTTTTGTATGCAGCACCTGCTTTCAGCCTTCCCTCCACAGTGACTCTAGCCCACACAAACTTGTTACAACCCTTCCCAACCAATGAGTTCAGGCCGAGTTCTATCCCAAGTCTGAAGCTTCCAAAAAAGCCTCTCCTCCCACAGCAATGCAATTTGCAAGTGGATTAAAACCACATTTAGCTACAGCTGCTAAAGAATTACACAGTTACTTTAGTGTACACCAAACTAGAGTCCAGCTTGTTTTGCACTACAGAACCCAAGGAAATCTTGACATTGTTGTCTCTAGAGTATGCAGAGACAGGAACCCTCCTGGCAGAGAAATGAGGTTCAAACACCACAAACTGAGCCACACAGATATTCCTCCTCAGCTATTACTCAATTGCAAAATCAGTTCAAAACCCACAGGAGCTAAATTTTCCCGTATCAAGAGTCTTCATGCAGGTACAACTCTGCCTAAAATGTTTCCAAGAGCTAGACACAGTGCCCATCAGCAAGGGTCTGGGTTTCTAAGTTCAGCTCTGGCAAAACTGGGCTCTCTGACACCCTTTTTATATCATTCGGTATTTGTTTTGAAACAAATTATTTTCCATATTCGCCATATGTTTGCAGATCTGCAAGAGTCTCTGGTGGCAGAGGTGCCAGAGAAAGAGATGACAATGGTGCTGTTCTGTCTTGTCTTCTCACTCCTCTTGCTGCCAGCATTAAAGCAGTGACAGAAGATGTGGCAGAGGAGCTCAGTTCCATTCTTAATCTTACTGAAGCTGCCACCTACCATGGGAAATGTTTAAACCCCCAGATACAAGACAGTTTGAGGTCAGAAAGGCAATAGTATCAATTTTCTTCTACCCAAGCTAAACAGGCCTCACACAGAGATAAATTTAATATTTACTGAGCCAAGAAAAGAAGAAAAAGGATTCATAGACCACTGGTTTGGGTATCTGATTGATTACAAAGAAACACAGCTTTTTGTGCTGCTCTACTGACTGCTTAATGCAAAGTAAGTGTTGAACAGCACAGACAAGGGGATGGATGACTCCTTATCTCCCAGCTAACCACGGAGCTACCGGGCTTAAAGTCTTCCCAGCTCTATTTGCTGCACCAACAAATATTTAATCCTTCTGCACAAAGGGCAGCAGGTTAAGGACGCTGAAGCTCTTTCTGTCTGCGAGGTTTTATAGATGCTTCAGTGTAGAATATCCCTGGGTCCAGCAAAGCCAAAAAAATTCAAAACTGAAGTGAAGCAAAACAGAACAGCCCCAGACAAACCGAATGGGTTCATTTACAAAAAGCTGACATATCTGGTCACAGTGCAGATTAGTAGAGAATTATCTAATTATTTTTATTGCCCCAAATTAAAAAAACAAACAAACAAACAAAAAACCCACACACAATAAAAAAAACCACCACCACAACAACAAAACAAACAAAAAAAACCAAAACAAAAACAACAAAAAACACCCCACCCTCCAAAAAAACAAGCCAACAAAAAACCAGTTATCTGCAACTCTGAAACATGATTATTACCACAATATAATATTTATAAGCAATGGATGACACAGACTCTGCCATATTTTTTTGTGTGTGAAACAGCATAGAGAAACAACAGTTTCCTACATATCTCAAGTTAGCTGTGATCTGTTAGAAAAACCCTCTTGCAGTGATGAACCATAAGCCATACAGTCACAGCAGAAACAACTACATTTAAATTCACTAGGCTAATGACAGGAAAAAAAAAAAAAGGCATTTCTTTATGTTATAACCAGAAACCACAGTCATTATTTTCCTATCCTATTCCATTAATTACTTTTTCCTATGAAAATGAAAAAAAAAAAAAAAAGGCTGCTACAATGAACATACACCAGCTTTGTCAGACGGTAAGAGTTACTTTTAGTCAGGTGCTGGAATTTGGTAGCTTCGATCCCCAAGGACTTGTTCAGAAAATTTTATTTTGAGGATTACCTCTAGAAATGCATGCCATGGAAATTAGGTTCTATAAGATGTGTCTTGCCACTGGGCAGATTGCTGAAGAAAGAGCTGGAGTTTCATTAGTTCCCACTATCTGTATTTGCAAGCTGTTTACAAATAGTGAGCCAAACGATAGGAAATTTTCAATAAATATTCACTTCTTGTTTACTGAAAAATACCAGTAGTTTGCTATCCAAATTTACAGTAACTATTTTCTCTGGAAATATATATATATATATATATATCGACAGGAAACACAAGCATAAGGAATGCTTTTTTGAGCAGAGAATACCACAACTCCTGCCAAACTATCAGCTTTGTGTGCAGACCAGAAAATGCTCCAGTGAGCTAGAATTCAAATTTTATCAAATCAGTCAACAGTCATTTCCATGCCCCTTTCTTGCATTCTTATGCAATCTAGGACCAGACAGCATAATACCAATGATATCAGTTAAATAAACTAGAAGTTATGTCCCTTTTTTCCCTTGCAATATTTCTCCAGGGTATCGAGAATCATATCAGCCATCATAATCCTTCGGAGGAGCTACAGTAAGCAGGTTGACACAATTCAGTCATTTTTTGGGGACCAACAGATAGATAAAATTTTCAGACTCAGCTGAAATAGTGACTTCCACAACATGGCACACAGGCTTGATTTAAAGCTTGGTTTTCAGGATTAAAGGCCCAGTATCAGGAACATAAGGCCTCCAAGAACAGGGGATGGAACAGCAGGAACTGGAAAGTTGTGTTATTGAGAGAAGTGGCAGCCATAGCAATGCTTTAAGTGTGTAGAAAGTATTGTTACTTTGTAAGTCAGGTTAGAGGTAAGAGGTTTGATATTACCAATACTTATTTTTTTCAAGGTTTTTTGGGGGTTTTTTTTGTTTGTTTTTTAAACCCTGCTTCCATGTTTTCACATATATAATTTTACACATATATTTTTAATACACAGACACAAATGTGTTTATGTGCAAACTGTGCAAAAATCCAAGTAGGGAACTACTATGTGAAATTATTATGCACCACAGCAAGCAGGGTATATGAGTATATGTGTTGTCCACTCGAATAGAGAAATAAAAAATATTTATACTTAGTTTTATCATTCCAGTCACTACAAATGAAAAGGTAGCACCCCCCTCTCAAAACCAGAAAAACCACAACAAACTGATAGGGTTGATGGATTCCTTTAATCAGCTTGTGCTCTAAAACACACCTGAAGCACGAGCAGTGTGGGGCAGGGTAGGAAGCTGCCTTGACAGAAAAGGTCAGGCAGGCCCTGACCACACAGCTAAATTGAGAAGAGATATTAGTTCATTACCCTGAGCTCCTGTAAGGCCAAAGGCTTTAGTTTTTCCACACAGTTGCTCCTGCACTGAATCCACTAATACAGATAGTCTTGATTTAAAACAACAATGAGATTATAGAAAGAATTACACCTTCCCTAGAATTTAGGTCCTGTATTGCAATGGAGAGGGAAGGAGGGGGAAAAAAAAAAACAAAACAAAAATCCAATCTCAAGACAAACTTGTCAGACTTCAGCTTCCAGCTGCTGGGCACCTGGAAAACACCAGGTGGGCTGTTTGGTGCTTATTCTTTTCCCTCCTGTTTGATTTCTGCGTATTTTTGTCACGTTTCACTTCCTCTTTACTTTCTTCTTTGATTTTGAAGTGTTAAACAGCCTGATCCTTCTATCATTGCAATGAATTTTCATCTGCCTTCAAAAGCATCAGAACTGTTTCTCCTCCTCCCTTTAGAGCATCAGCTGCATGTCATGTTAGAAGAAGTTACTGAAAGCTCAGCACCATATACCAGAGTAATCATTNAAAAAAAAAAAAAAGGCTGCTACAATGAACATACACCAGCTTTGTCAGACGGTAAGAGTTACTTCTAGTCAGGTGCTGGAATTTGGTAGCTTCGATCCCCAAGGACTTGTTCAGAAAATTTTATTTTGAGGATTACCTCTAGAAATGCATGCCATGGAAATAAGGTTCTATAAGATGTGTCTTGCCACTGGGCAGATTGCTGAAGAAAGAGCTGGAGTTTCATTAGTTCCCACTATCTGTATTTGCAAGCTGTTTACAAATAGTGAGCCAAACGATAGGAAATTATCAATAAATATTCACTTCTTGTTTACTGAAAAATACCAGTAGTTTGCTATCCAAATTTACAGTAACTATTTTCTCTGGAAATATATATATATATCGACAGGAAACACAAGCATAAGGAATGCTTTTTTGAGCAGAGAATACCACAACTCCTGCCAAACTATCAGCTTTGTGTGCAGACCAGAAAATGCTCCAGTGAGCTAGAATTCAAATTTTATCAAATCAGTCAACAGTCACTTCCATGCCCCTTTCTTGCATTCTTATGCAATCTAGGACCAGACAGCATAATACCAATGATATCAGTTAAATAAACTAGAAGTTATGTCCCTTTTTTCCCTTGCAATATTTCTCCAGGGTATCGAGAATCATATCAGCCATCATAATCCTTCGGAGGAGCTACAGTAAGCAGGTTGACACAATTCAGTCATTTTTTTGGGGACCAACAGATAGATAAAATTTTCAGACTCAACTGAAATAGTGACTTCCACAACATGGCACACAGGCTTGATTTAAAGCTTGTTTTCAGGATTAAAGGGCCAGTATCAGGAACATAAGGCCTCCAAGAGCAGGGGATGGAACAGCAGGAACTGGAAAGTTGTGTTATTGAGAGAAGTGGCAGCCATAGCAATGCTTTAAGTGTGTAGAAAGTATTGTTACTTTGTAAGTCAGGTTAGAGGTAAGAGGTTTGATATTACCAATACTTATTTTTTTCAAGGTTTTTTGGTTTTTGTTTGTTTGTTTTTTAAACCCTGCTTCCATGTTTTCACATATATAATTTTACACATATATTTTTAATACACAGACCCAAATGTGTTTATGTGCAAACTGTGCAAAAATCCAAGTAGGGAACTAATATGTGAAATTATTATGCACCACAGCAAGCAGGGTATATGAGTATATGTGTTGTCCACTCGAATAGAGAAATAAAAAATATTTATACTTAGTTTTATCATGCCAGTCACTACAAATGAAAAGGTAGCACCCCCCTCTCAAAACCAGAAAAACCACAACAAACTGATAGGGTTGATGGATTCCTTTAATCAGCTTGTGCTCTAAAACACACCTGAAGCACGAGTAGTGTGGGGCAGGGTAGGAAGCTGCCTTGACAGAAAAGGTCAGGCAGGCCCTGAGCACACAGCTAAATTGAGAAGAGATATTAGTTCATTACCCTGAGCTCCTGTAAGGCCAAAGGTTTTAGTTTTTCCACACAGTTGCTCCTGCACTGAATCCACTAATACAGATAGTCTTGATTTAAAACAACAATGAGATTATAGAAAGAATTACACCTTCCCTAGAATTTAGGTCCTGTATTGCAATGGAGAGGGAAGGAGGGGGGGAAAAAAACAAAACAAAACAAAAAATCCAATTTCAAGACAAACTGGTCAGACTTCAGCTTCTAGCTGCTGGGCACCTGGCAAACACCAGGTGGGCTGTTTGGTGTTTATTCTTTTCCCTCCTGTTTGATTTCTGCGTATTTTTGTCACGTTTCACTTCCTCTTTACTTTCTTCTTTGATTTTGAAGTGTTAAACAGCCTGATCCTTCTATCATTGCAATGAATTTTCATCTGCCTTCAAAAGCATCAGAACTGTTTCTCCTCCTCCCTTTAGAGCATCAGCTGCATGTCATGTT
>NW_020956029.1:24569-98861 GCF_003031625.1 Empidonax traillii
CCCTCCTGTTTGATTTCTGCGTATTTTTGTCACGTTTCACTTCCTCTTTACTTTCTTCTTTGATTTTGAAGTGTTAAACAGCCTGATCCTTCTATCATTGCAATGAATTTTCATCTGCCTTCAAAAGCATCAGAACTGTTTCTCCTCCTCCCTTTAGAGCATCAGCTGCATGTCATGTTAGAAGAAGTTACTGAAAGCTCAGCACCATATACCAGAGTAATCATTCTTGCTTATGCTGTGACAAGACAAATCACTTCCTTGCTTGTATTTACTACTCCCTTACTCATCTGCCTGCAGAGCATCTCACCTTGTTCTGATACAGCACATCATCTGTTGCTTGCACAATGTTACCCCAGGTCCTTTTAGCTGCTGCCTTCCAAGCTAATTTCTCATTTGAAGCAAGCTCACACTCCTTATTTCTGTAAGGATTGCTTTACATTCGGTATATTTAAAGCTTATTTCTGTTTCAATGAACATCTCTTTATCATTCTTTCAGCTGCTGATTTATCTAAATGGTTTTTTTTCCATATTGATTTTATAGTTAATGTTGCAAAAGTGGTAGAGCTGAGCTGTGATAAACCTAATAGGATGATTCCATATAATCAATCCTGGAGTTGCCAGGGACTGCTAACATCCATTATAGCACTGCTGGAAAAGAAAGGCCATTCCAGCAAATTTACTGGGGTGGAAGTTAGGAGGGAGGGGGGAAACAAACTTTCACTTAATCTTTTCTGTAAAATAAAGTAATGGCAAGAGAGCTTCCTAGTGTACAGTCAACAAAGGTTCCTGGAGAAGGAAGAGAGCTCATGAACTGAGAGAGGTCAGGCTACCAAAAATGCACTTCATCACTGGCAAAGGGCCCACTGAAGCCCCAGCTGCCACACTCACACCAGTCTTACACAATTAATAACAAGAATAATTTGAATTAGCTTTTTTTTTTTTGAAAAAACTGCAGATGATTTCAGGCAGGATTGACCCACTTTATCACCAATGGAAGCCATGAAATGGGTCAAGGGGAAGTTGAGGAGGCTCATTTTTAGTCTAGTCCACAATCCACCTTGCAGGAGAGGGACTGACTGATATCCCAAGCTCAAAATACAGCAAGCCACCAGGTGAGCCAAGCACCACACTGGGACAGTCAGGCACAGCCTGTCACATTCTAGAGACACCAGCAGGGAGCAGCATCTCAGTAATTCCCCTAACGATGAAAAGAGAAAGGCAACTTTCTCATGGAAGAGAAATTCATCATCTGACCTGCTAAGCCAGTCTTTGGCTCTGTACCTGAGATAACCTGGGGACAGGCACACGGGGCACTCCAAGGAGACTGATTTCAACACGATTGTTGGACATCTTCCTTCATCTCTTGCTTTTCAGATGCTGCGTGGCTCATCAGCCAGAAAGTACCACAGAGTTCCCTCCTCTACAAGGGTTTGGACACAGCCTGGCTGCAATGGCTCCACTCCACTTAGTCCCCCCCTTAGCTTGTGTGTGGGAGGTCAGATATGCTGACCACATTCCATCCATGGGGTATCAACCGTATTTTTCCCTATAACTTCCATACCATTATCTTTTTACCCTCAGTCATCTCCCCATACAATCAAAATAATTACACTTAGATTCCCCTTGCTTCACATTTATATCTCACACAAGGATGAGGGGAAAACAAAAGTCACTTTTTAGACCTTTGTATGTTTGCATTTGGCCAGGTACTCCATGCTGACATTACTTTTGGACAGGATTTGAAAATATTATTACCATAATGATCATAGATTGAAACTAGAAGCTTACAAAGTGCCAGGAAAACATGATAAATGTAGAATTACGATGAGCAGGAAAGCTTCCCCTAAATTAAGAAAGAAGGTGGCAGACAGTTTCTGCGATTTCTATTTGCCACATATAGATATCTCTCCCTACTTTGATAGAGATGAAGACTATTGCCTCACAATAATTATATTTCAGTTCACAATTTATAGTCAAGTAGACACCTTAGATTTGCTACAGAAAACACAACATCAATATACCATCTCCTCTGATTAGCAGGGATTTTGGTCAAGAATAAGGACTTACACTGCACTTGAACATAATTTTGCTGAACTGGCTTTGCCCATTTGTACAGTACCCTTAGTGTAAACAGTAGATAGAGGAAGATCCTCAGATATGGTCATTAAAAGCCCTGAATTTCTCTGGTCAGCTGCATGCCCTGTATGACTGCAATACCAATCCTACACCCTGCCAGACAGCTAAGACTTCCAAATGCACTAAGAATGTATTTAAAAAAAAAAAAAAAAAAAAAAAAAAAAAAAAAAAAAAACAACCAAAACACATAGCAAAAAAAAAAAAACAACAAAAAAACACTCAAAATACATATAGAAAGAGAACAGTGATTATTTAAGAAGAAACATTGAATAGAATAATCAAGACTTTTCCTTGTTGCAAGAAGCAAAAGTAAAATGCTGTCATAAATTTAGAGATTAAATGCCTCTGCACATTCACTAGAAAAAAATTTATTATCTTGGCACATGTCAAAGGTAAGTTTTCACTTATATCTTACACACAAAACTCAAGTAAGTAATTTAACAAAACTGTAGTAAAATTTTGAGTTAATGGTAGTAGTGTAGGTCAAGAAGGCTTCTGGCTTCCTGATGCACACAAATTGTTCTCTGTGATTTAAAGACCTTGACACATAAATACAGAATATTCGAGGAAAATCTTACTTTGGTATCAAAGTTAACCTCCTGCATCAAAATAATGGAAAAAACCAAGATAATTTCATCACCTGCTGCATAAGAATCTATGGTGATTCTTGCCTCAGTGCATAAAACTCTAGTGAGTTTTCTCCTGAAGTGAAAAATGAAAGATGTAACACATCCTACTCACCAGCAAGGGTCAAGTATTCTGAAAATTCCATCATGAACCATGGTGTCAAATTTGCTCTCTTTCAAAATTCATTAGAAAACCCTTTTTATCTTTTTCCCCTGATGTTAATAGACAAAAATATTTTCTTTACAACATACTCCCATCCCCTATTGAAATGCATATCACTTTTCCCCTCTCTCTTTGGTGAAAAGAGCTGACAATCTTTGTAAACATCTCATGTATAATAGAATTCCCTAAAAATCAGTCTTAATACTTTGCAATCACAGTAGTTAACACTGGCAAGACTTGCTGGCGACACCCCTGCTGTTGTCCTTGATCTTGTTGCAGGCTTAGGCTACATTTATATCAGCAGATATTTATCAGGATTCTTTAGATACACTCAAAGCTCCTTCTCTATGAAGCAAAGAACATACCATGACAGATAGAATGAGACACAGCATCAATCTGTCCACATTACTGATTGAATTTATCCTCAGCGTGAGTAAATTTCTTCGGGGAGGTATCACAATAAACTCAGCTCTATTACTTCCAGGACCCCAACTCTTTATATCCCTTATTATCTATTTCTACATACTACATCATTATAAATCTATTTTTACTATAAAATGTTCCCTTCACAATTCCAATGACTTAGATGGAACTCTAAAATCAAGTTCTGTCTTAAAAAAAATAGAAAACCAAACCAACACACCCAGAAGAACATGCCCTCAATTAGAGCAATTTTTATTTAAAGCAGAGCTCTGAAAATCTGTAGCATTTGGCTATCAGTCTCAGGAAAACAATCTGTTGAAAGATTTCCCCTTCCTGCTTCTAAGCAGATCAGAAATACACACCATCTGCTTCGTGGTATTTCGGTGTTTCTAGACTCTGCTACATGAAAGAACATTAATATATTGAGGTACGGTACAACTGGTCCTCAAAAAAAGTATGGTTGAATAAATTTACACACTGGTTTAATAGAAGAAAAGATGAAAATAAGAAAGAAAAAAAAAGTAATCACCAAGGGATGACTTTAAAACTAAAACCCTGATCTTGCAAAGTTGCAAGCAGTGCTCCTTCTAAATAATAGGAAACATGCCTTAGAGCTGGAGACCATTTGCAGCCTCAACTGTTATGATTGCCCCAGGCTCTGGAACACTTTGAAATAATTTCAGAGTTTAAAAAACTGTTCTTTCCACAGCAGAGTTAAAATATTTTCTGGCAGAAATCCCCCTTGCTAGTGGAGATGTTGCACCTCATCTTTTAAAGACAGCAAGGGCAGGGCAAGAGAACCAAGTAAAGTTACAGCTGAGGTAGGGAATCTCCAGAGTGAGGCTATTTTGACAGCTTTGAGAATGCAACAGATCAGCCAGGGGCTGCATGATTAAATTATATCATGCCAAAATTATCACTACCACAGCACTAGAAAGCCCTGGGTTTCTGGTCTCATAACAAAATTGCCAAAACATCTATAACATGAAACAGGTAATTTGCTTATAGATGAAGCGGCGACAGCTGGCCAAAGGTAAGGGTTAAAATATCAGCACTTGCAACCCTTCAACTTGCAACTGATTTGATCTCAGGACAGCTCTAAATGCCTGACCTGACCAGGTCCCACAGCCAAGGCCAAGCAGCACAAGCTAAATGCTCTGTGTGTTCTCCCCACACCTCCTGGACCAAAATTGCAAGAACTCTTGAGAGACGTGGGACCGACAGTTCACACACAACAGACATCATTACTCAGCAACCTGATCCAGTGGAAGGTGTCACTGATCACAGCTGGAGGATGGAACAAGATCACCTTTAAAAGGTCCCTTCCAACCCAAACCATTCTATGATCTGAGTGATGTCAGGCGTATAAAGACCATGCTTCATTTTTAACTCTCGAAGGGAAATTCCCCCCTTTCTGATTACCCAGTCCAAATCCTCCATCAAAGAAACAGCAAACTCAGAAATCTGAGCCAAGTCCATCAGGGTCCTTCCCAACACAGATCCTTGACTGATTCTGGAGAACCACAGAATCCCAGAACATCCTGGGTTGGACGGCACCCACAGAGATCACAAAAGACCAGCTCCTGGCCCTGAACAGGACAACCCCAAGAATCACATCACAAATAACTGCCAATATGGGATTCCATAAAGAAAAGACTTGCAGCCTCACAGGTCTGACACTCTTCCTCCTTTTCTGGAAGTGGCAGAATAAGCCTGAAGTGCAGCCTGTGCAGTCGCCAACATCAGTGCACATTCACAGGCAGCACTTTGGGATGTGCCTTGTTGCAGACCTTATTTCACAAAAGCGATTTCTCCCCAGCACAGAGCTGCCTGGTTTCAGAGAATGCTATAGAAACGTGCCTGCCCTTTGCCTGACTTTGTCAGAGAGGCTAAAACATTTAGTTTTGAAACCTGACAATATTTCACAGCCTTTGGAACAGACAAGCTGTCAGGTTTCCTTCGGGAGGAAGAAAGGAAGGGAGGTACATCCACTGAATGAAAATAACTAATACAGAGTTGGCTCCAGCCTCAAATAAGGAAAGCTTTCACTGAAATGAGAGCTACAGGTCTTGCCTTACTGATTGCAGCTGAAAAACAATTCTAGGATTTAGCCTTTACATTTAAGCATAAGGCTGTTTTTAGGATTTAATTGCTTAAACCCAGTAAAAGACTGAAAATTTGCACGAGCACAAGATGCATTCAGGACAGCCTCAAGACCTGAAAAGTAACTCTGCAGGCACACAACTTCTACACAGACCAGCAGGAATTGCAAGCTCATATTGCTCAGTGCGACAGCAGCATCATTCAATAAACCAACTTGCAATGGAGCAATACATCACAGAGCTTTGTGGTTATACTCGCTCTGACTTTTGATTGCAAAAACCTATTTGTGTTACCTGTTACTTTGTCAAGCTGAAGTTTATCAGCACGAGGCAGCACCCTGGTATAGCTGTTTCAGGGGTTTTTTTGACAGGACCAAGCGAACATTGGATTCACAGGAAGAGGTGGGATATTTCTAAACCATATATAGGCATAGTAAAATAATTTCAGCAGGTGTTTTAGTGCAACATTTCAAAAAGCAAGTCTCCACATTCGTTGTTAGGGTCACCTTTCTTGTCCAGGAATTGGCTCGCGGGGAATATTCTTTAAGCAGGAAGAAAGAAAAAAAATCCACAAAGACAACCAAGAAATGAGCTGTTTAAAGAAATAATCACACCAAGGCTTACCACAGTCTCTCAAAAAACATATGCTAATGTGCAGCTCCTTCATTGTTAATAAAACCAACATCAACACCAACCTTTTAAACTAACTATGCCAGGTATAGAGGTTCATAGGGAAGAGACTATTCCAAGGGTTTCTGCTAGACACGGGAAGAAAAACCACTTTTTTTTTCCCTCATCACATAAAAATAAAGGTTTTAATAGTGGAGTGTTGAATAATAGCAGGAACAGCTACAGAACAAACTGATTAACCAGGAGACAGACCTGTTGCTGGGGCTGGAGGCTTAAAAAAATCTACATGGGGTAAAAATTTCCTAGGGTGGAATATCAGTTGCATGTGTGAGAAACAAGGGCTAACGTGCACCACCCAGGGAACTCCCACAGACGCCAGAAGAATGGAGTCTTTTTATCTATTGTTGCCTTTTCCTGGGGGAGGACACAGCAGCAGGCCAAAATATTCTATCTGAAACACTAAATACTATGCAAATGTCCTTCCTTCTTCAGCCACAGGTGATTTACATTAAAATGAAGAAGAATTACTCGGTTATGAAGCTCACTTGGTTGACTGACCCTGTGCAGGTCGGAGTATGAATTCTTGGCTCAGGGAAGCCTGGAGTACTTGGAATTATTCAAATTACTGGTCAGGTGACACATCTGTAGGCATGTTCATCCAGGGTTACAGCTGTAACCTTGAGCCTTCTTTCCCAATCTGAGGACTTGCCCAAAGGACTCGGTCCTCCCTTCCTTATAGTGGTAGAATTGCCAAAATAATTACAGGACAAGGGAGCAAAGGTCAGTCCAGGAGCAGGAGACCACCCTTTTCCTGCCTGCAGCCCCAGGGTTTGAAAGGATAGAGGTGTAAAGAGAACCACACAACAGAGGTATTAAGCATTCCTATATTGTAGGATACAGTGCTAAGAGAGAGAAGAGAAACAACCAAAACCAACCCCACAGAGCAGGTTAATAGAAGACAAGTTCACAAGGTCAGAATTCCATAATACGGGCACATTGTTTAAAACATACACCCAAAAAAAGAAATTTTCTCTTTTATTAAAGGTTAACACATATCTGGTTTGAAAAAAAATGAACCCCAAAATTGTTGTTCCCACAGGGGCACAAAGCATTTTGCATTGAGAATACTCAAAACAACCCACAGAAATCAGGTTGAGGAAAAAAAAAAAAAAAAAGGCAGCAGTGAAATTAAAAGACCAAATCTAGCTGGGGAAAAATAAATAAATTCCTAAACTGAAAGAGTTTTCCCAGTTCCAGAGGTCAATTGTAGTAGTGGTAAAGAAATTGGAGGATGTTACACTTATGAAAGATTAGAAGTTTTCTTATTTAGAAGCTTTATTATGCAGTGAAAAAATGAGATATTAGATTATGAGAAATTAGATATTGATGCAGGACTGTGGGTATCAACAGGTGTCTGGCACAAGTCCCAGCTGGAGCCCTGCTCTCCCAAGCATCCTGTCAAAGCAAGCTGCTGGTCAAAACTGCAGTCATCTGAAGGCCATAAAAACCTTCTCTCCTCATTCCAAAACTGACATTTCCCAGCGCTCAAAAACCTGTTTCCTTCCCCCTGGAATGTTTCCAGAGACATTCTAGAGAATGGTGAGTTATTGCTCAGGGAATATTATCTGTTGGATCTTTTCTCTTTGATAAGGAAAGAGCAGCATGGCAGCACCCAGGGCAGCTGTGCACATCCTGCGATTCTGACACAATCCTACTGCAGATGCTGCAATTCCACACACAAGCTGAATATTCAACCTTACTGCTTCTGGCTTTTCAATAATAGACAACTTCAGAAAACCACTGTTATCTCCAAGTTTAACACCTCAGAGGCTTGGTGGCAAGAAAGAACTGGGAGGAATTAGTTTTGAAAAGACTCACTACAATAAAAATGATTCAGTGGAGGCTCCCAGCTGCAGGCTGTCATGCATGTTGAAGTCATTACATACCCATCATGGCATTTAAACACAGCATTCAACTGTAATCAGTCTTTATACAGCATAAGGATTATAATTATAAAGTGATTTTGACATCAGAAATGGCATTCCAGTACCTCAGCTTAAAAATACCCACCCTGAAAATAGGATGCTATGCCTTGTGTTCAGCAGAGGGACAGGAAGTTAGGCATGAGAGCAGACTTTGGCAAGGAGAAAGCCACTCACTTAGCTAACAAAAATAAGAATGTTGAATTCTGCTCTCTGGTATTTCAGTACCAAAGATCAAGAACTCCAGGCCAAAACGTTAGCGAATCGTAAACCTAGATACAAGACAAGACAAAACCAAGACAATAAATCTATTTTCACGGGTTGGCTGGGCACGGTAAAGCAAAAGACAGTCATGGACAGAAAAGGAGTTCCTCTCTTAGGAAAAAAGATATTAATTTATTTTGATATCAATATATGTATGCATCTCATGTAATCTAACAAAAAACTCCAGAAGACATTTTTGTTATGTGTTTGGGTGCCTGTTAGTGAGTGACATTTTCCTCGTCTATTTTACGTAAGTGCTTAAGTGACCGTGCCTGCAGCCAGTAACTTTTAACATAACCAAGTGGGATTCAAAGCAGGTCATGGTCAGCCAAGGCAGTGCACTTTTCAAACATTCAAAAGCTAAGAGTAATTTCTTCCCTTTCCATCTCTGTTGTGGTTCTATTAAAATAAAATAAATATTTCTATCTCGTGTTTAAATCAAGCCAGCACAACTGACTCACCTGAAAGACAATGTCACAACGTGTATTATGGCAGAACATCATATGATGGAAACCCTTGTGAGAGGTTATATTAAAATACCACAAAGAAATAGTCAACCTAAAGTATATCCTGGCACTGAAGAAAAAAAATCTATGCCTACAATACAGTTCTGGGGAAGGGTTCAAAGACCTTCTTTAAAAAAACACATAATTCCTTTAAATTATGCACATTTCTAATGTAATTTATGTAAAAAACCTTATTGGTTTCTTTCCTGTTAAATGCCGTAGGACTCTTCATAATGGAATTAATTTCAGATGAAAAAAATACCATTTGAATTTATTTAAAGCTATGAATTAATAAAACCATTTTCTGACCTACATTTGGAAAGGACAGGACTAGCCTAAAATGAAAACACAACTCCTCTGAGATTTTTTTCATTCCTTTGGAAGTTTCACAGCTTGTTTAATTAGACCTACAAAATCAGACACAAAATTCAACTCAGACCCACATCTTCTCATTCACACCAACACTGGAGTGTCCAATATATTCAAACAGAGCTAAATTCAATTCCATCTTCTGTAAGACAGACTGTAAAATACAACTATTCAAAAAACTGTGTGCATTTACAAGTAAATGAAAATGCAGCACTGGTTCTGCTACACTTCGTAGAAAGTCTCCAAAAAAACCGGTTTCTACATTGAAAAAAAATTTAATCTATGCAGTAATCCTAAAAATCACTGTTTAATCAAGTATGGGGAGAGAGGTGAAACTTAATAGCTCTCAAAACAGGCTCTGCAAATCAGTTTAACAACTCCTGTTAATCCAGAGATTAACAGATTCGATAAGTGAGGTTTGCATTGCATTTACATCTTCAGTGAAAAGAAAAATAAGAGTGAGAAGTAAAGCCCCAAATATCTTAGATGAATTATGTTAATCTGCAGGGTGAGCAGCCATCAAGAAGCAGTTATACTTCATTCTGGAAAAATCCCAAGACAATAAATGATATTTCTGAAGAACAACACTACTCATTTCTATTCCAACTAAAATTTCCAGCCCCTCCATTATATTCTTTTATAAATGGATAAATAGGATGAATGAAAGAGATTTACCCATGGTCGTTGGTCTTGGTGACTTTAATACTTTAATAATTGGGTCTTCTGCTAGTTTTAAGATAATTGCTTTGATATAGTACACTATACCATAGTTTTAGTTTCTATACTGTATAGTATATAATTCTGATTAAGATCTTCTTGTCCAATCATTCATCTTTATATAAATGTGTCTGATTTGCCATCCTTAATCCTGTGGGACAAGGTTCAGTTACACCTCTACAACTCCTTAGACCTAAACCATGGACACAGTGGGGGGTTAATGTCAGATCTAGCTGCACCTAAGCTCCTCTCTGAAGAGATCCTGGTTATATTCAGATGTAATCTTTGAACACTTCTGTAAAATCTGCAGTTAACGATGGACATCTGAAACTGATGTTATTATTGGTGTAAATTGTCTTATCATAATCAGGAATTTCCCCGTAAAAATATGTTACAGGGATGAGTATCAGCATTTATGTCTTACTGGTTTCACCAGGAACAGATCTTGCTGTAAATATTGCAAAGACAGCAATGGATACAAGATGTTATTCCTGTGAAAACATAAGGACTAGGGAATATGATTATTTACCCCTTGATATCACTTGGTGCACATGTTCTTCCCCATCAAAAGGTATGAAGCTTTTTCATATGCTCAGTTTTAAGTCAGAAAAGCACGTTCTTCAGATTCTAAACACATTTCTTTAAGTTGTAGTGTGTAAATAGACCACAAGAAGCTTGATAGGAAAAAAAAAAAAAAAAAAAACAAACCAAAACAAACCAAAACACAGCCCACCAAGCAGATATTACTAACAAATAACAAAATACATACATTTACCCTAATGGTTGCTTTAACGATATGAGATCTGTGCACTGTTCATACTTAATAGCAGGTCTTTTATCATGAAGTCCCCAGGACACAGACTTTTTTTTTTTTTCCTCAAATAATCAGCTGCTGGCTTTTAGAATTACACGTTGGCATAGAGATGGAAGCTGCTCTTCTAGATATCTAGACATAATTCCTGAGACATTCAGAAACATCTGTGCTCAAATGATACACTGACTATTTGCTTCTCATTAAATTCTGCCTCAGATTATCAGATATATATTAGTACTTTATTGCTCCTCTTCTGTTTCTTTCCTGAGAATTTACATTTTTGTGGTTGAAACAAACTTCCACTGCTATTTTTCCAAAGTCACATCTTGGCTTTTTGGAATGTACTCACCAGCACCCCTCTCGGTTTGCTTTGATTGTCGATTACTACATATAAATTATACTCCAAACCTTATCTAGAAAACTATTTTTTAAAAAGGAACCTGGTTGAAAATGTTGTGGAAGATAATTTTTTGTTTGTACAGGATATCAATTATGCTGCCTTGGAAGACACTGGGGCCTCCTTCCCATTCCTCTGATGCACAATTACCCCCTTTTGAGTATGGTTTACACCTGTGAGATCAGTCTCTGGTTTTATAAATTCCTTAAATACGGCTGCAAAGTAACACCTCTCACCTTGGCAATGCAGTTGCAACCCTTCTGCTAACACAGCTATTAGATACCAGGTGAAATTTAGTCACTGACAAGTCAAAAACTAAAACTGGGAGATAAACACGAGGCCTAACAGCAGTAATGAAAACATTATCTCAGTAAGCCAATAGTAGAAACGTTTTGCAACAGGCAGTTAAAAAGACAGGTAGAATTTATCCTCAATAACAGGCTTATTGTTGTCCTCTCTTCATTATTTTGTCTGTTTTCAGCCAGTCATTGTAGAAACAGAAAGACCTGTGACATTAGTAGTTCCCACAGTGCCACGTTAGTGCTTGACTGCTCCGAATTGCCCATTTGTATCCAACACTCCCGCAGTTCAGTGGCTCCTCTAATATGACATGAGACCTGGATAGCACAGGCTATTTCAGTTCCCACCTCAGTTTCACACTTGGTGCAACTTCATTTTATGCATTGTTTGAAAATATATTGGGACAAACCTCACATTTGCAATCACTCAAAACAGACAGTCACGACTGATTTGCAGCCTGAGTTTTACTGAGATTCCTGGAGTCCTTTAGGATGGTGAGGAGAAGCCAGCCAGTTCTGAAAGGCATGTTTTTCTACCATAACTTGTAGCTGAGTAGGCCTAATCTGTAGTGCATGAAGAAACTTTCCTTTTGTAGTCTGAAGAGCTGCTTGAAGAACTTCCTAGAACTTCACTACAATGTTATATAATTGATTTTATATGATGTGCCATTTCACTGTAAACAAAATCCTAAAATCATTACTCATGAATTTATCACTAGACATAGTCCACGTGTCTAGGTAAAATTTAGGTATGTTCTTGTTTCCAGGACACAACTGAGGCAAAGTAGTATTGGTACATTCATGGAATCACATACAAGTTACCACACATTTCTTACAAATGTCAGAACCTGCACCCATGGGTATATACATGGCATGGTATGCGTATATTGTCACCCACGTTGACAGAATAACTTACATATCACTAGAAGTTTTATCATTAAGGTCTAATCTGATACTCTGCAGAAAAAAAAAAAAAGAAGAAAGAAGGAAAGAGAAAAATGGCAGACATGGTACATTGTCAGACATTCCAGCATCTGCTGACTGCAAACATCAATTTGTGATGCCTTTTTTTTTTTTTTTTTTTTTTTTTTTTTTTTTTTTTTTTTTTTTTTTTTTTTTTTTTTTTTTTTTTTTTTTTTTTTTTTTTTTTTTTTTTTTTTTTGAAGGTAAAGGTTTAATTTTTAAGTCACATTTCCAGGATGAAAGAAAAAGGAAATGCCCGTCCATGTCCTTCATCTTTTGGGTTTTTCCCCATCTCTGCAATACTGGTTTAAAACATGTGAGTGAGCCCAAGTGTTCCCCACTGAGGAAATGTATCAGGTTCAAAAAATAACAATAAAAATAAAAATAAAAAACAACCCAGCACAAACACACACAAATGGTACAATTACATTTCTGTATGAAAATACCAGAGCCTTGTAGAAGACTCTGTAGGATGTCCCTGCTCTCACAGTCCTCTTCAGGAGCTACTCTCTTTGGCAAAAGCCTAAATGTTTCTCCAGTCTAAAGATGCAGCTCTACATCATGACCCACTTTAGTGAGTGGTCAACCAGTAAAAAGAAACAAAACAAAACAAAACGAAAACAAAGAGGAAAGTGTTAGAGCAGCTGTATCAAGCCAATCTGGAGCAGGAAAAAAATTCAACCAGAATATATATATTTTTAATAGGGTTGCTTTATGACTGTATCAGTCTCTTGGAAGCCAGACACTGTGGCAGGGAACAGACTGCAAAACCCTTGTGTCAAACCAGTATTTGACATGCAGAAGCAAGATGTGCAAGCCCGAAAATTCCTCTCCATAAGCAAGGTGTGAAACTGGTGCCCCAGGCGGGGCTGGAGAATATCAGGTGCCTGCAGAAACCAAGCAGAGTGTACAAAGGCCAAGAACCATCTGCTCCCATTCTCATCCAGTAGTGGGAATACTGCATTTTACCTCTTTTAGAAGTCATTTTATGCCAAATAGCTCCAAGTCTATCTCTGCTAAAGTGCTAGAGGGAAGAAGCATATGCATTGCTGTACGGTTTGGATTCTGTTGTACAGTGATTTTTCAGACTGTGGAGCAGCACAAAAGCAAGCAGAGTGCAAACTGACCTTGAAAAGCAGTGAAATCTTCCTTTTTGGTCTTAATTGCCCTTGTTCTTGAGCAGAAGCTATTTCGTGAAGTGAATTTAATTTAGAAGTGGTGACTGTAAACAGATGTTCTTTTGGCAGTCCCTAATTACTGTCTAACTGAGGTATTCAGGACTGACAGATGCATCATATGAACATGCTCAGCTCAGTACCTAAAAGCCTTCTTTTCTTCAGCTAGAAATTGGAAGGAGCTTCACCAAGGATTCAGAGTTTATCATTGTATGCTGGATAGTCAGCCAAGTAAGACTTCCACGTGCTTCTACAGGTTTTATTCAAAGATATGATGCCACTGAGTTTGTACACTGAATTATCCCAGAAATATCAGTGTTTCACATGTATGGTTTTTTGCAGATAAGAAAAATGTACAGACAGAAGGTCTGTATGTCGTATGCACATTTTTGGTCACCAACTAGCAACATCCTTAAACCTTTAAAGCTGTCTTGCTTCTGTGATAATCCATGAAGAAAGATGTGAAACTAATGGAAAGGAGTTCATTGCCAATGAAGAAAAGCTGTGGAGATTAGCTGGAAACCCATGATGCAAGTTAAGGTATGGCTTAAAAAATGCTCAGTTTTCAAGGACCTCAACAAAAGCTGTACTGTCAGAGATCATAAAGAGCTTGGATTGCAGTCTGAAATTCACAGTAATCCCTTAAGCTAAAATCTAAAATGAAATTTGAGAGAACTCATGAAGCGAATGCTGAATATCCGCATCTGTAATCTAGAATCGAGCATTACACCATAATTGCTTATCTTTGCTTTGAAAGAGTTAGAATAATAAATAAATAATGAAAAACAAGCCTTTCTACCATCTTTAAAAAAAAAAGTCTCAAAAACTTTCAATAATGTTGAGAATTAGTACATTTAATCTGCCATGCCATTAACTGTATATTTTCATCTAACTGTTGCTTACAGATCCCATGTCCTTCCCTACATTTTCTGCAGAATCCCACCAAAGTAAAGGGAAAAAGTTAAAGTTCATTATTATTATTTCACTGCTAATATTCAACTATGCACGTGCATAATATCTTCCATCTAAAGTTAGGGATTTAAGAGCTAGTTTTCTAAATTGTCCAAAACCAGTCACTGCCTAGAAATCTTTGTCAGGCAAATCTAAGGTTCTTTTCAGAAGGAACTCCTGAGAGTTTAGGACAACACAAAGTACTAAGTCACTAAATTGTGCTCATCCCATGAAACTGTCTCTTTTCTCTTGGTCCACAATCTGTTATAATAATAAAGACCTTGATTTGGAAGAAGAAAAGATCCTTATATTATTCTATCATGAATGCCAGTGGAAGTAATATGAAGGTGCTGAGGTGAGACTGAATTTATGCCTTAAGATTTTACGACCTTTGTGGTGAGAATCAACCTCCCCATATATAAATAAAATGCTACAAATAGAAATCAGAGATACATTTTTGTCGATTCCTTAGAGCAATACTCAGAGCCTGAGGCTCCACTAACTGTGCTTTGCATGGAAGACTTTACACAAATTGCTGCTCTTGAACCCCCCCAAACACGAAGGGGCCAGAACAAACCAGCTGAGGGTCTAAAACAAGCACCATTGCCAACTTCAAACTAGTTGGTATGCCCGACGTGCAGCAGGATTTCTTGCAGCTAACCACTTATTGGCTGAATTATATGTATTTTATAGAGCACCTAAACGACCCCAAAGAGGCCAGGAGAGTTGTGGGATCGCTGCCTTCCAGCCTGACCTGCTGACCTGTAACCAGCGGGGCTCCACAAGCACGTTCCCCTGTACTGCAGGTGGCATTTACACAGATCCATCAACTCCTTTACAGCCAGAAATTGATTGTGCCCTTTAATTTACTGCTCCACAAGGACGGTGACATGCAACCACGCAGCCGGAGAAGGAACAGCCTAAGCGAGACTGACTGAGTGGAACCGCTGTGGAGCCTCGCTGCTCCAACCGGAGGGATCCCTGCCACACATCACCGCCCGTCAGGGCTTCGCCGCTCCCAGGGGAGGCAATCACAGCATTGATTAGCTGAAGATGCTTCCTATTGATATTTAAACTCGTGGCTAATGACTACAAGTAACATCAGGGCCACAAAAAACTATACAAACATCCAGAGATGCTGCAGATACTTTTCCTGGCACTAAGCTGTTCCGTGCTTCTCCTGGAAAGTTGCTTTAAGAGCCGCCCATAGCAAGAGCGAGAACTTCTCATTTCCAAACCACAGCTATAACTGAGTCATGGCCACTCTTACAGACTCTCGACTTCTCTTGAAGAAAGATTCCTAAAGTTTAAAATTAAAAATGATTGCAAGAGAGGTATAATAAGCAACCGAACAGTGCCAAGTTAAAATCTAACTATAATTTCATAATGAATGAGTTTTACTTCTTAAATAATTAAATAAGCACGAGAGCTTTATCAACATAACATATATGTTATATAAGTTACACAAACAAACATCTAAGCATGATAACTTCATGATAAGTTCAGAAATGGTTTCTCTCACCAGGTTTACATGAAATAGCAAGAGTACAACTGCCTGTAATATCAAACCAAAACAGTAAACTGAAGGTGTGGTTATGGATTTGGGAGACACAGGAAATTTTAGTGTCAATACTACCACCTGCTGGATATCAAGAAGATAAGAGTTAGAGACTAATCAACATTTATAAAAGTTAGGTGATGGCATAATTCCATACTTACAAGAACGTCACCACAACTAAATTGTGACACGTGAAGAGACAACAAATTGCCAGATGTTCTAATGCACTGCTTAGATAGGCCGTTGACATTTTCAACATGTATTTAATGTTAACTCAAATATTCAAAACTCACTACACACAACTCATCAGATGAATTAAAAAAAAAAAATTAAAAAAATCAAACCAACCAGCCTACTGGCCCCATTTAAAAGCAATGTGCTGCTACTGTTAATGACAATGTTATTTTATTTTTAAAGTTAATTATATAACTAAATTATTATTCCACTACACTATTTTTTGGCAGGGTGGGAGAAGTGGACAAAAATGCCCTCAAATCACCAAGAGAAACACACACATCTATCATCTGTTACTATTGAGCTACCAGGCATTAACATTCTGGGGATATCCCAAAAGAAGTAGCTATTAAGAGACCTCAATCTAAGTGACTTCTCACTTCAGCAACAAAATCATCAGCTTTGAAAACCATCAGTGATAACATATAAACCCTTTGATATAGAACACAGAGTTGTTACTATGGTTCCTGCTAATTCTCATAACACAATTTTCTGACTGTATTATGTAGGCACACGAGAAGAACTGAGGTTTTGCCTGTAAGACTCACCTTTTCAGGTACGTATCTGAGCAGGTCCCACTTCCTTCAGAAAGCTGTGCTCTCTCTCTCTCTCCATGCAGAGTTCTGTCCAAGAAAGTTCTGTCAATCTTCTTCTTCTAAATCTCAACACATCCAACAGGGGGACTTGCATGCAGCTGAGAACAGTTCTAACCTGAAGCCTGACAAATACCGAGCACTTAAGGTTCCACAAAACAATGGAACCTTGATACTCCAGAAATAAACATCATTTAAAAAAAAACCAAAAACCTTTCATAAAAAAGCAGGTTAATTCCTAACACACTACACTGTGCAGCAAGAAGGTTGCAGCACTTGCACTGCACCCAAGCTGCTCTTATGAGCCTTTGTACCCACCTGCAAACAATCTCAGCCTCATCAGCAAAGAGAGGCAGCAGGTGAACCTCATTCTGCTCCCCCTTCTGACCTACCTCATCAGGTTCCCACTATGCCAGTGAGATTGTGGATGGCCAGAAAGCCCAGGACAATGTTGTGACTTGTATGAAGTACTTAGTTCAGCAATGCAGTCACCAACACCCCCCCGATGACCTGACAGGCTTGAGAGGTGTGCCCGTGCCAGCCCCAGGAAATCCAGGGCAACCCAGGAAGCCAACTGGGCTGCATGAAAAGCAGTGTGACCAGCAGGCTGAGGGAGGCGATTCTGTCCCAGTGCTCTGCCCTCATGACACCTCACCTGGAGTGCTGCATCCAGCTCTGGGGCCCCAATATATGAGGGACCTGTTGGAAGGAGTCCAGAGGCTGTGAAGACCTTGGCAGTGCTGGAGCATCTGTGCTACACAGACAGGTTGAGAGAGTTGGCGCTGTTCAGGGTGGTAAGGCAGTGACAGAGGTTACTCAGAGAATCTGTGGGTGCCTTATCCCTGGAAATATCCAAGCCCAGGTTGGATGGGGCTTTGAACAACCTGGTTTAGTGGAAGGTGTCCCTGCCCACGGCAGGGGCTTTGGAAACCAGATGGCCTTTAAAATCCCTTCCAACCTAAACCACCCTATGATTCTACACAAACTAAATGATTCAATGCCAAATTACAGCTGCAGGGAACAAACACAAAAACTTAAATTTGTACTTTGCAATAATGTATGACACCACAGGCTCATGGAATAAATGGTAGGACAAGTACACAAGTGCAGAAAGATATACTTTATTCAAAATCAGAGGCAGACAAGAAGCTGGGTAGACATTGCATGATGGTTTATGGAGAATACATATTACAATCTTCACATAATCCTTGGGGACAGGTGCATGCTCCAACACAAATTCAGGAAATGCTGTTGAACAGGGTAATGCTGGATTTTACTGTAGATAACTGGAAGAGGTTTCTTTCTTTTATTTAAGAAAAAGAGGGAGAAATAGCAGAAGAGGCAGTGTCACGTGAAAGGTGAGAGTTGAGATTTTTGATTGCAGGTCCTCCAGGAAAGTTGAGACCCTGGTGTCTGACAATCTGTCAGCGCCTCGTAAGGAGACCTTTCAACAACAGATTCACAAGATCTCCCTTGTTAGGGGGAGCTCAACAGAGCCAGGACCCCTCAGCAGGTCCTGCCAAGGTGTTTTCCACCGCCAGCAACTGCAAGGACTCATTTTAACAGTTTATGGAATAACATTTTTTATTAATACAAATTGTGACAGGTTCATAAGGTTCGAAGGCTGTCAGTAATGGTGTCACCGCAAAAATATGTTTTAAAGCTGATACATATATTAAGCAAGCACAAGCTCTGAAGCAACGAGATTAATATGCTATGGGGTAAGCACAAGCAAAAGGTCTATTCCTAAGAGCAGTGTTTAATGCACATGGAGTATATTTCTAATTCAAGGTGTCCCTCTGGGGTGGGGGGGAGAATATGGACTTAGGCCATCAACTGATGCCAGCAGTTTTGGGGATCCTCTCCCACTCTCCACCTATCCCCAACTTACTTTTATACTATTTTCTTTATGTTTGGGTGGAGTTTGAGTGGCTCTAGCCATAAAAACCTTCTATTTCGGATTGGTGCACCTAATGGGAGGGGGGTGGCAGTCGCGGTTTGGCACCTGAGGAGGGGGCTCGACGTGGTTGTTGGCCTCAGCAGCAGAACATCTCGATTCTCCCTTATCAGACAGGTACTGTATGGTCTCAGTACCGCAGTGTTCTCCCATTCTGCTGGGATTAGAATGGAGGGGGGGGGGGCACGAAGTCCCCACTTCGTGCCACCCTCCGTCCTGCTCCTCTGAGCAAATGTTTATCGTTGTACTGGGGGGCGCGTCGACCTCAGCCCGTCCAGAGAGCTGCTTTTCACCTTAGAATTCTGAACCCCCTCTAGGTTTAACTCCATCCATCACCCCACAGCCAGAAGAGACATCACGAATGTCTACGCCGGCCCGGGCCGGCCCCACTCCGGCAGCGCCGGGCGGGCAACGCGAGCGGGCCCTGAGCCCGGCCCCGGCCGCGCAATCAATCACACCGCAGGCCCTCTGCCGCCACAGAACGACCCGCTTTTAATTAACTCCCGCAGGGATCTCGCCCTGCCCTGCCCGGCTCGGCCCGGCCCCCGCGGCGGGCCCAGGGCGGGGCGGGCGCTGCAGCCGAGCGGGGCCGTGGGTGGGGCGCGGCCGCCTCCGCCGCGGGGCCTGCGGGGCGGTCGGTCCCGCCATGGGGCAGTGCCTGCCCTGCCTGGGGGACGCCGCCAAGGACGTGGTGGAGACGCCCGACCCGGTGAGTGTTGGGACGGAACCCTCCCCACCTCGCTCATCCTCCTCCTCCTCCTCCCGGTTGTTTATCGGTGCCGCCCAGCGGGAGGGGGGCGGTGACCGCCCGGCCCGACATGGAGGCCGCGCCGCGGGGCGGCCGCGCAGCCCTCGGCGGAAAAATAAACAGGGCCTTGTGGCTGCCACTGCTGCTGCGGCTGCGGCTGTGCCCGGGAAAGGGAATTCCGTCCTTCGGCCCTCGGCCTGGGGTGGGGAGAGCCGCGGGCCCGGGGCCGCCCTCCGGTGCTCCGACCCACGGGCCGCCGGTGCGGGAGCGCGGAGGCCGGGATGGGGATAAGGTGTTTCACGGGAGGGGTGTTTGTGCGTAATCGTGGCCAGTGCGACCCACGTTTTAGCGAGAAATAATAAGAATCGAGCGTATCTCTTCAGTGCTGGCTTCTCACTGCCCTGCAGCGGGTGGCCTTTGCCCCGGCTGGGTGGGTGGGAACCCCATTCTGAGCTCTCCATCCCTCGGCTGGGGAATTTGGTGGGAGAGAAGAGGGGGAGCCCGCTTGGCCTGGAGGAGCGGGTATTCATTCCCCTTTCCAGGTTCCCGAAAGGATGCGTACTGCGTGCCTCCTCACCCCAGCCTGGATTTTTGGAGTGTGGAGGCGCGATGCAGGCGGCTGAACAACGATTTCTGGTGGGGTTGGGCGCTAAATGTGCCAGCAGAGCTGCTCTTCTGGCGTATTAGTCACTAAAAACACACTTCGTTCTTGCCGACTGGCAGGGGAGGGAGGGATGATGCTAACTGACTTAAGGCTGACATTTAGTGGCAGTTCGCATTACAGATTTGAGTCGTGCTTAAAAATTAAGACTTTAAAAAGAACGCACAGACTGCACTGGAATAGAATTTCACTGTCTTTAACGTTTTATTTAGGAAATAAAAAGAAGACAGCTAGCAGAAGCTGCTGAAAAGAGGCAGATGGAGGTAACGTCTGATAAAATGCCATTTATTCAAATTACTTTGGGATAACTTTTATGGGGAAAATAGCTGGGGCTTCTGCGGGAATACTGAATGATGTCGTGTTTGGATTGTGGGAATTGTCACTAAATAATTTCCTAGTATTATTAATGTCTTTTATACCTTTTTTTTATATACACGTTAAGAGTTTTGCAGCTCGGTAGGTGCTCAAAGACCATTGCAAGGTAACTAAGTTTGCTTGGATGTGAGAAGTTCTATGGTAATTAAAAACAACCTAAGAATTGGAAGTTCAAGTTCAATACTGTTTTTAAGCATAACTGTAGGAAATATCTAGCTCTTACCTGACTAAAAAGAAAGGAAAAATGAAGCAACTTGGGTTCTGGATGGCCTGAAGTTTTGTAGGACCCATTAGGCTGCTGAAGAAAACTGGAGGTACCACCCTCTGTTACTTTTTTTTTGTTTTCTTGAAAGACAAAGAGATAAAACATCCCCTAGGATTTTTCATTACTATCTTTGAGAGCATTTTAGCCTCTGAATGCTGGGTAATGGAGATGTCTTTCTCTGCCTAGTGTTTTCCTGAACATGCTTCTTCACTGCTCATTATCCAGCCTGAAGTCATGTGAGCTGTTCTTCCTTTTAGGGTGCTGTAGACAGTTTGGGTACCTGACTCACTTGGAAGACTAGTTTCCTAAAAGACAGGCAGTTACCACAAGGATGTGAAGCAGTTACCAGGTTTTATCCGTATTCCTGCTATCCACACACCCTCTGGAAGTTTGAAGGGTAGACTGTCACACAGGTTATTTCTCACGGATCACAGTTTAAAAGTTGGAGTTCTTTACAGGCTGGGCTAGCACAACTAACACAACCTCTTTTCTGCCCTGTTTGTGAGGGCAAGAGTAGGCCCTGACATGGGAAAAACCACAGACTAAAAATCTGTGGACTTCTGGGAACAGAGATTCTGGTTCTGCATCTGTGGATGCAGAGCAGGTACATGCAGTTGCATTAAATATATTCACTTGGATGTAGTAACAGTATGAAACAAAACACCCTCACTTACCTAATGGCTCACAGTGTGAGGCAGTATCCTGAAAGGGCTGCCTTGATGTATTAATTGCTAAACGTTTCAGCCTTTCCATGCAAACCACAGTTCACAAAACGGTGTTGCCAAGACTTGCAGTTTGTCTTCTCTCCAGAAAAATAGCCAACTTGGCCTTACCCAATTGTGTTTTCTCCCAGGCTTCCTCTCGAGGTATTAAGAATGTTTACTCCGTAGAGCAGAAGAAAAAGAAACAGGAAGAAATAGAAAAAAGAATGGCAGCTTCACGTCCTGGAGGAGAAGGAGGGCTGAGAGTAAGTTTCAGGAAGAAACAGTGTGATTCAGCTGTCCATACATTCATTGGGAGAATCCTGTTTTGTCACGCACAAGGCTGAATAACTTAAGGATAAAACCAAATTCTCTAAATCAATAGAGAATGCAATCTGATCATTGAAACTCAGGCTTCCTGAGCCTTCATCTTTCCCCCTCACTGCTGTTTATGACTCAGGAGGCAGGAGTCTGTATAAGATGCCCCCTGTCCCTCACCTGCTGGGTGTAAAAGGTGTTTTATTGTAGAATTTATTGTAGTTGGACAACCTTGCGGTGGGTCAGTTGGTTGGGGTTTTTTCCTCTCTTTTCCCTTTCTTCATACCAACGTGGTGTTCTGCTGTTTGTGTCTTCAGTGGCAGGTGGGATAACGCGCGGCTTCCAAAGAGACGACGACTGACTCTGATCACCAATAACTTGCCAGTTTCTGCAGCCAAATGGCACTTACTCATAACGTGGCTTTTTGCTGTTTACATACGAAGACTCAGCAGTACTTTGCCATTGTGGGACAACATGTGGAAACATTCAGTAAAAATCCTAAGAACTAACTCTGAACACTAAAGTTTTGCCAATTTTGTTTGTTCGTTCGTTCGTGCATGTTTTATTGCTTCCCTGTCAAAGGAGTGAGATGGGTTTTCTCACCTGGAAGTGGCCTGCTTACCTGTAGTCAGTCAGTATGTGTGTGCTGTCTGGTCAGTTCATGTCTGTCTGTCTGTCTGTCTGTCGCATATGACTGGCCTAGGCACAGCTCAGGTCCCCACGTGTTGGTTTTGATGCTTATTTCAAGCTCTTCAATAAACTCTTTAAGTCCTCATGTAGAAAGTTGTTCATAAATATATATATATATATCTGAATATGCAGGTGACAGCATTTCTGTTTCCTAATGACTTTTGAAATGCTTAGGAATTTAGTGCCTTTTTTCAAAACAAAGAGAAGCAGATTCATGATGAGTCCTTACAAATAGAATCATTTTGTGACTAGTTAAAAAACAGAAACCTTTACAGATCCTGTATACTTAGATCAAGAATGCTGTTTTATTATGAGTCGAATAATTGTTCTCCTCACTTTCTGATGTGAATTTCTTTTGAGCCTGTAAGTATTTATAATGAATTCTGGAAGTTAAACATTAAATTAAAAATCTTATTACCAGTTGTTCTCCTTTATTACCACAGGAGGGCAGTGCTGCTGCCCTTGTCGGGATTTTTTAAAACAAACAGGAAAACAGTTACTACATATTCTCTTGGACAGTTCATTTCCTAAAATTTCTGCATTGCCTAGGTGGAGCTGTTAAAGTGCAGAGACATTTTCTAAATACTCTGTATTCAGCAGTGTCTATAATCCCTTTCCCAGACATGAAGCTACCACTGATTATTTAGAGCTACCTGAACTTTGTGTTACAAGTAGACTTTCAAACTAATGCTCAAGCTACTGCCTTGATAGAGGAGGGAAGTTTGTTGGAACATGATAAAACACTGAGGATCTAGCTCTTCATTTTCCCAGAGAGCATTATGCACAGACTCAGTCCTGTACTGGCCCCATTTCTGACCTACTTTAGACTGCAGAGGCTTTTTTTCCTCCCCTCCTTGAACTATGTATTTCATCTTTTGCCTCTCTCAGTAGGGTCTAGTGCTGTCCTAGGAGAGCACAGTCCTGACACAACGAGTTTCCTGGCTTGGCCTTCCGAACGGGGTTGAGGAAGGAGATTTTTCAATATTAATACGGTGATGGCTGGGCTGAAAAAAACTGTCCTTGGCAGAAGAATGCCTTCAGTTTCCTTTGGTTGCTGGCACTTGCTCTCTTCAGTTTATTACCTGGTCAAAGCAACATTTTTTTTTTTTTTTAAAGTCTAGTGAAAATGCACTGAATTACAATAAAATAAACTAAACCTTAACTTAAAATTTGAATTTCAATATTAACATGACAGTAGGTCATGCGAAGAGGTGGTTAAAATGCACCTTTTCGTGTAGATTATCGAGACTGCTGACAGTCCAACGATGCCTTTTTTTTCCCTTCTTACCTTCTGAAAGCATCATCTTGCAGGTCACTTCAGAAACTCCTGGCAGGCAAAGCCTGGTGCTGGTAGGCTGGAATGAAAGGCTGACTCTCCATGGCTGTGATAGGATTGTCTTTGTTTGAGTAACAGCAAGTGAAACCATCTGCTACTGCATATTAAAATACACTGATTTATGCCAGAGACAGGGTGTTCAGAGCAGAACATCCCGAGCTTTGGGAAGACGCAGCAGCAGTGCCTCCACGAATGCGGGCAGCACCACAGTGCACAGGTAAGCCCAAAAAGAACCAAACCCTTGTCAGCATTTCCATCAGATGCATCTGTAACGTTGTAGTGCAGCAAACAGCTCATCTTCCAGATCTGAAACAAACGTGTAATGAATTCAGTGTTGGGTCGTAAGTTGCAGGGAACTTGCTGTGCCTTCCCCCTACACATACTGCCTCTTCATTTCTCTCAGCCCCACCAGCAGCCCTTGAGCCGTGGATTTTACATGTCTTCTCTAAATTGCTGTTATAAAAATGGTGGTTATGCAAAGGAAGGAGCAATTATCACTATAATACAGGTATGAAAAAAACCTATCCTCAATCAGTGATGTAAATAATCCTACTGGGAAGAAAATCTCCAGGTAATACATGAACAGTGAGGTGACAGAAGCTACTTCCTAAATAACAGTTACATTTCCAAACTAATTCTGAATGGCTTCCAGCACGGTGAGGCATATCTGACATTACACAATAATGATGGTTTTTATAAGTAACCTCCCATAATTTATCTGTCTTGAAGTTCAGCACAGATTATTCACAGCCAGCTGGAGCTCCCATGAGGTTTGGTCTACAAGGCCTTTGAGAAGAGGCTTTGTTGCAGCTCATATGAGTTAAAACTTTTTAGGAGTTCCAACTCCCCTCAACACTCAAATTCAGGCATGTTACAGGACAGTCGAGTTAGATAAATCACTACACAGCATTCATCATGGAAAATGATCTAAGCTGCTCTGCCCCCATCATTGCAACAAGGGCTATACCTCTTTGAGCAAGATTTTGCTGCTCAGCATTGGCTTCATAAATAAGAGCCTTATTTATTTAGGAGCCTAAGGCTCCTAACAAATTGCCCAATTCCTAAACTGCTACAGGACCTAACACACTAAAAAAAATGCCACTTATCAGACCAGCAACGCTTAACTCCAACCCCTTCTTCCAGTGTTAACCAGCTTAGTGCATGGTTTAAATTTTGTTTGCTTCATGGATGCACCTGCTTTAATTTCCTGCTCTGTTATCCACACCCACACCAGTGCAGTCAGATGCAATAAGTCCTACCTTACACAGATGGTGAGCTGGGTCTGGTTCCACAGCAGTGAGATACAACATGCTGATTTTAATAGGGCACGGAACGTGAAAGATGGTCTTGATCCCGTCCAACCTGCAGACATTCTGCTGTTGATTTTAAAGACCATGGGAGCGGATCGTAAGACCACGTTTTAAAATTAAACATCAGAAAATAGAGAAAAATACTAGTCAGTATTAAAGAAAAAAAATAAATTCCAAGGACAGTTTTGAATGTTTTGTTTCCCTGCAAAGGAAAATTAATTCTCAATAAAATTTGTGTATTTCTGTGCTATCCCCTTTCTTTGTGTAGCTCATTATTAGGGCAGCAAGCAGTATTGTATATTGTGAGCATCCAGTAAGGTCAGTAGGAAGCAAAGTGAGGATGACCCATTACAAATAATGAGACTTTTCAAAATGCAGGAGTATTTTAAAAAAAATTTATTTCATTTGTAAATTTATACAGTCACTGAAATAATCCTACAAAATTATTTTTCTAGGACATTAAAAGGCACATAAATTACCAAATATAAACATAGAAAAGTAGCCAAAATAATGAACCAAGCCCACATATGCCTTTAGAGGTGTGTGAATGATTTATGAGAATGTGAATCACTCCGCTGACGAGTATTTCACATTTGGCATGACCAACAAAACTAAAAGGAAGGGAAAGCTCATGTCCAAGAACAGTGCAGTGTTCTGTGGCTCTGGAGGGACTCACACCTTCTGAAGCTCCTCTTTGGGTCCAAGGGCTGTGCATCTATTACTGCCTCCCCTGGTGGGCTGCAGGACATCACCCCCCTGCCGTGACCCACCAGCTCCATCGCCTGGCAGAGGAAGCGCTTCCCGCTGCTTCCATACCGAGCCACTTTGGGAAAGACAGGAAGGATCTACACACAGTTCTAACACAGCTTTAAAGAGTAAAAAGGTGGTGGTGGGTGGGATTTCTTGGGCTTTTTCTTTTTTTATTATTATTATTTAAAGTAATGGCTTTTGGCATGCAATGAGCCGTTATACTCTGCTGATTAAGAAAAGGTTGCAAACCGTAAAAATAGTCAATTTTTATTTCACATCAAGAGGCATTACCAAATAATTTCCACAAATATTCATTTTCCACCTGCATATATATTTTTCAACTAGCCTAAGAGTCAAGGATTCGAAGTAATAAGATTTTCATACAAGTGTATTGTGTATTTTCTTCCATTAACACGATCCGCTCCTTTATGTAGCTCTAAGTATACATTCACATATTAAAGAGTAATAATTAGGCTAAAAATATATGTCTATTTATTATCTGATTGTAGTAATTAGCCTATCAAGGGTAATTTGCTATAAAAGATACAGTACTAGAAATAAATAGTTCTACAGTTCAAAGATCTTCAAAATGGGTTGCCATTTCCAGTCTGTCTTAAATTTCCCAAAGTCCTTTTAAAGCATGAACTAAATTCACTACACTTGAGAAAATAATTTGGACCTACATACACAGAGTCCCCACTCACATGAGAAGCTTACTTCACTTAATCTCCTTCTTGGTCTTGTAATGGGCAGAAACAACCAGGTAATTGTCTGGATTCATGTCCCTGAGGGTTGGAGACTTGCTCTGGATCGGAGAGGTTTTCCCATCCACTCGGGAGATCTGCAGCATCCGGCACGGGTCGTGCTTCAGTAAGTACCCTGCAAAAGTCTCCCAGCCTCCTCCAACGCGAACCATCACGTGTTTGTTGTGCAGCATCTAGAATTGGGTAGGCAGGAAAGCAAAACAAAACAAAAAAAATTCATGTGAGGCAACCGTTCAGTGGGAAATCTCTTTTTTCTGCTGGAAAAAGCTGTGCTTACTTTAAATGAAAGTCAAAAGCATATGTTAGTAGTCTGCTTCTCAATAAAAGGAAAAGAAACAGTAGTGGTTTTTATTTGCATTCTAAAAGTAAATTAAAAAAAAAACCCAAAAAACTATGAGGAAACGGGCTGGTATTTTAAATTAAAGATTTTCATGTTTTATGTAAATGAATGCTGCATGTTTTTCTAGTTGTGTCACAGGGAGTGATCCCGTTCTTCGTGTGGAAATACGTCAGGCAACGTGAATATTTTCAGATTAATTTTTTTTGAAAATATGTTAGTAAAGACACCATTTTATATGTCTTGAAACTTTACAGGGTAGGGATCTATCTAAAAGGAGTAGCGAAGGGCAAGCAACCAAAACAACCTCCTCTGTCAATATGAAAAAAAAAATAATCTGATGAAGTACCATTACTTTTAACAATTTAATCTTGCTGCCAATACATTCTAATAACATAGAACAGTCGAAAAAATACCAGTGAGGTATCATAAAGCAGCACATTCTATAGAAGCCACATCATAAATCCCACATTGAAAAATCCTTTGATTGGGATATTTCATGAAATGCTAAACATTTAGACATAGCACTAGAAGTTAAAAATTGCTCCTGTAAAAGGTGTTCTGGGAGATGTTTAACCTGGTCTGGGTTTTTTGATTTTGGATTTATGGTGATGTCTTTATGATTATGTCTTCTGACATGCCCCAAAACTCCCTGAAGATTTGCGGTTGAGACTTACATGGCACATAAACCTTTTGTAACATAAGACAATTCAGATTAGTGCACATAGCACAAACAACAAAACAAGAAACATTCCCAATCAAACGAAATCACATATAATAAAAGGCAAAAATTTCAGTCTCAAAAAAAAGCAACCAACCAACTGGACCTCAACCTAAAAATATTTTCTTTAAATTCTGTGACATAAGCAGACAGATTCACCCAGAGTGAAGAAAGCATGGCCAGCTCTACAATAAAGTTTGAATGTCAGGGTAAGTTTACAAGGAATGGAACTCTTCATTTGAATAAGCGGCTGCAGACGAAATCTCATTTGACAGTTTTAACTTAAAAAACCTTTTCAATGCGGGGAAATTCTTGCTTCTGCATTTTGGTTTCTACGCGAAACCGCAGAGGGAAGTAGATTCAGTTTTGTGGCTGCCGAAAAATAAGTTACTTCTGGTCCATCTCAAGGAGACGCTCAAGCACTCTTAGGTGAGTTAATAACTCCCAGCAACTCAGTCTCTGCTGCTGCTCTGGGTTGTGTGAGCATCAGCCTTTACAAACAGCTCCACACAGCTGAGGTTTTACTCTGGATTTGCACTGGTGGGAAAGCAGAATCACACTCACATCTTCACCCACCACACTTTTTACCTCTCTAAGTTTGCATTTTAGTTTCAAGACTTTGTTTTGAACCCTGACTGAGGGTATGAGATTTGAATCGGGCATTTAGCCTGGACAATACATCATGAAAGAAGTAAATGGTTTTTTGAAAATTGCAGTTGAAATGGTTGACAGAGCCAGGAGAAAACAGCCTGCAGAATTTTATTTAGCGACTCTCTTCTCTTTGAATGCCTAAAAAAAAAAAAAAAAGCATTTGAGAACTGTCCTGAAAAACTTTGCACATTAAAACAATTTAAGCCCAAGGGGTGCACTACAATATGGGATGATGCTGTGGGAAGGGATTAAATGTGCCTGAATTTCTTACATTGTCACAGGGGGGTTCACCTTCCAAGAGCAGTCAGTACCTGGACTTTTGATTAAAATGGAAAGTTAGCAAAAAGGATATTTGGTTCAGTTCCCCTTAGGGACTATTGTGCAGGCAAACTATGCTATTTCCTGATGCTCATGTCAAACGTACACCTTTTATCTTTCCCCTCTTTGTTCCTTCTCCTTTGTATTATTATACTATTGTAGAATTCATTGAGTGCTTGCTTTCTACAGAGTGGGTCTTCCTACATCCTAAATATAGCAATTGTTCATGCTGTGCTGTGCCACAAATGCACCATTTTACTCCTACAGTCATATTTTGATGTTGGTAACAGCAGCACGAATCCAAAATAATTCTGCTGGCTTCATAATTGCACCAGGTTCAAAGAAGTATGAAGGATTTCTTACCAAGAAAAAAAAAAACAAAACCAAACTTGCTCTACTTTGTAACTGAAAAAGCAGTTTCCTCCCCAGCATACTTCAGGTGAAGATGAAACTTTTGAGATTTTATGATCCACCCAGTTCACCCTTTTAGTTTCTCCGAGAAATGAAAAGTTGGTCTCTACAATAATAAATATTCTTAGTATCAATGTAAACACATTCATGACATACATTTATTTTCCCACCACTATCCAGCCAAACTACAGTCCAATTCTAAAAAGTTTACAGCCACTGTAGGATACACTTTATAAAGGGCATTACTGCTGTTTCATACATAGGACTCATCCTTATGGACACAAAGAATCATGGGAGCAATTCCCAAGGGGATATGGAACAAAACCAGAGAGCTTCTCTCCAACTATGCTTTATCTTGGCTTACATTCTTCCCTTGCCATTGAATTTGTGAGTGTTGTCTTCTGAGAGAAATGTTTCAGTGTAATAAAACCAAAAAGCTTATTTTAGACTTCTAAGAGCTCGCTCATGCGCCCGAGTGCACATCTACGGGATTCAAATAAAACCTCACCTCTGCAAATCTGAAAAAGTGAAAATTATGTAAGCCAATTCCAGGTATTAATTATTCATCCACAGTCTATTAACGTGTATTTTGGCAGACAGCAATATATTAGTCCCTTCCAATCTAAATTGCCCTAGAAGTAAATAAGTAAAAATAAGTTTTTTCCCCACCTGAAAACCAGGAAAAACACACCCCCTCAATCTTCCTTGTCATCCCTCATTAAGTCACATCTTACCCTCCCCTTGATAGAAGATTACACAAAACTGTTTTGGATTATGTCTTCTGGTTTTAAAAGCACCAAATGAGTCAACTTCTATCACTTCAGCCATCACACATGGATTTGTTTATGGGCCACCCCTGAGTTTCTGTGTTGACATTCTATAACCACAACAAAGGAGGTTGCACTTCCCCTCTCTGCAGACACCGTGATAATGACATGGAAAATGGAAAGCTCACCGGATTAACATCTCCCTCTCACTGTCAGGAATTGCTTGTAGTAAATCACACTAAATGAATCGCACTTAGCTTGGAAGAAGCATTATAAAAAAATCTCAGCCTGAAAATAAGATGTCAATAGCACTGTCACAATATTTCTAGCTCTGCTAGAGTCTGGTTTTAGAATCAACATTCTGAATTATAAAGAATTTTATTTTAATGTTATCTCTTGGGCTGTATCAAACACATTAACAGGCATCTACTTAATTTATTGAAACAATCTCTTGTTGCATAAAAACGAATGGCATGGAACGATACTTTATAAATGATCTATAAGCTGAATGTAAGCATTCCTGATTTTATACATACTTTTATCTATCTATCTATCTATCTATCTATCTATCTATCTATCTATCTATCTATCTATCTATCTATCTAATCTATCTATCTATCTATCATAATGGTTGAAAATAAACCAAAGTGGTTTATTTTCAGAAATGGTTTATTATCACAATCCCTAAATCTCCATTTTGTGGAGAATAAGCTTTAGTGCTCTGGATCAAGTTACATTTCTCACTGAACAAGGAGCACTATTTTCATGTAGAATATTCTAATAAAGTTCCCAACAGCTTCAGCACCACCACACTTCTCCATGTCTGTTGACTGAGACTGAGGTGGGGGAACAGAAACAAGTAAACAGGTCATACAAAATATGTTGATACACTGATGCCTGATAGATTATCCAGGTGAGGTAGTCATAGATATACATATATATATATATGTATAAAAGATATACAGACCAGGCCTAACCCTAAATATCTATCAGAAGCCTCCTATAATTCACCGAGTCATTCTTTCAACATTTGTTGCTGATCAAAAGAACAAGGAGACTTTGTGTGTGCAAATTAAAAAAAAAAAAAAAAAAGGCATCTAAATAATCATTTGCACATGTAAATACCCAAAAAGCTATTTAAACATTAAAAATATGACACAGAAAATGGCAGGTGTAATTACCCACTTTCCTCATGTTTAGAATTTGGCTGTCACTTCACTCTGCAAACAAAATTCATCAAAGAGGACCACAGACATCTCTCTGCAGACAGGATTTATATTTGGGAGGTCAGCCACAGTAAAGACAGTGGTTTTAAGCTTAACCTTACCTCTTTTGAAGCTTAAAGTAAGTGAGGGTTTCTCCTAGGTAAAAACTGTCATCATAATTAGAGGGCAAAGCATAAAAGAAGGAATGGCAGAGGTGCATATATTATATATAGTGACAGCTTTAAGACTTTTTTATATCATCTATCACAGATACTGTTGTTCTTTCAAAAAAGACTTACTCTTAAAAAAAAAACCCAAACCATCTATATTCAAATAAGACTTAACAAGAGACTCATCAGGTTTAGTGAACAGGCACTTCTAACAGTCACTATCCTATGAAAGAAATCTTTAATTTTGTATTTTATTTAAATTTTCTTTCCTATCCAGACTTTTGTCACTTTTCTATTGCAAAGCTGAGTCTCAAGAATGATGCAGAAACTCTTTAGGATTTGTAAAGTGATAGCAGCTTACAGTATCATTATAAATAAAATATTAGGCACTATAACATGTTATTGTAATATAATATTGTAATATAGTATTAAATTAAATAGATACTACCTATTGTTTCACACTTAAACCAGGTAACACATTTTGAAATAAAGTAGCCATGGAAATGTATAATTAAAGGGAAGATCTACTTCTCTCTGGAAGCTTACTCAATAACAGATACACTTTTGTCTCTTATTCCTTCTCCAAAATTAATAGGACTTTGTATCTGTTTCCACCTGCCATTAAAAAAAAAAAAAAAAGATTTGTTCCAATAAGAAAAAAAAGTTTAACATCAGTGAGATCAATCCTCCTCTCTGATTAAGGGAATAATTATTTTAAAAAAAGGATTAAACTGGAAATTTAGTGAAAGTCTCACTAACAACACTCACAGTATAAGCTTGTGAGCTTCCAGATACCTGAACATTGATATTAAAATGATCCACCTAAACTATATAAGTTAACTTCTGGTCTCCTAGCAGGTTAACTAACATATGCACCCAAAGGTCTCAAGGCAATGTAATGAACTGTAACAGCACTGAATTAGACCAGTTACACAACATTTTCAGTAAGTGACTGATGCTGAAGTCAATGGGAAGTCCAATTCTTCAAGATTTATTTTGGGTTATGTTTCTCTGAAATCTGAACCAGACCCTTTTACTATAATAAGTAATTTTTTTTCCTTCTTTTTTTTTTATTTTTTTAAAGCCCCTAGGATAAGGGCTTTAAAACCCTATCCACTATGTCCTTTATTAATTAAATCCACTCCTATCAAAGCAGCCCTCTCAGTCCTCTTTTCATCTCACAGATACTTCTGTGAAAAGATGCATAACAGCATCAGCTGCTTTACTGCTGTAAATCCCACAGCAGAGAGCTCTCACTCATTTACAATATGAATTGAATTGCTTCCACCCAACTCATCCTCACTTAATTAGCTGGTCATCTTGCTTGCATGTTGATTTCTCCTGTTTCTAAGCTGACATTAGTGTTCACTCTCAAAAACGTTCCTTTCTGTGAAAAACTTTAGCAAACAGAGGGTAAATAAAGCTGACTAGAAAAGAGAACGCCTTTGTCTCTTGGGGACCCAGTTTCTTTTCAAACCTTCTGTATTCCATTAGCAAGTTCCTGCTAGGGGATCTTTGGGCCTCATTTGAGATTTCCACCTCACAACTTTCCAATTTATTTTTTTCAATACTTACCCAAGTTGTTAAACTACCTTATCAGTCAGAAATCTTTTATTTTTCAACAGCGCTTATGAAATGCTATTATAAGATGTTACATCTCCAGCACAGGGCTGCTAATGCAACTGGGAACAGAAAACACGTGTGCTGAAGACAGACAAGCACAAAAATAAGTGTCTAGTGATTCCACTGAAATGAGACTGCTGTAGCTCAAAAAAAAAAAAAAAAAAAAGACTTCATATATTAACATACCTTGTTGGCATGACCTATGTTATGTATATTATGTTACAATGCTCTAAAGCTGCTTAAGTGACATGCAATTTGTAAATGATTGTAAATTCCCCTTAACTGGAAGGCACGTGGAAACCCTTTAGAGTGGAGAAGCTGAGATGGCTTCTTAGCCACGTCCTGGTTTACAAAGTTCAGAAAGAAGGCAGGAAAAATAGATTTTATCCTGAAGACACAGGGTGTCTAAGAATGAGCAGGATGTTCGATGACTAAAGCCTTATCTGATCCAAGGGGAGTGACCAGGGCCGTGACCCTCCCCTTACAGCAGACAAACAGCATGTCTGCAGTGGTGTCAGGCATGATGTGCCAGAAGATTCTCCCATTTGATGCATCAGCAGAAAGTCCAACTAGGACAGCCTCCCCACAACAGTAATTGCTGAAACCAGCACTCCTGTAAATCCAACCTGTAAATAACAGCGTACGGGGGCACCTGTGCAGAGCAGCAGTTGTGGATTACGAGAAGTGCAGCAACAGCAGGGTGGTGACAGAATGGGAAAGCAGAAAATGGGATGTTGGAAACGAGATGGTAACAAGCAGGTGATCCAGAAGCACCCACTGGAATGTTGGAGACAGCAGCACTCGAGAGCCAGGGGAAAGGAAGCTTGTTTTCAGCAGGCATCTAAGAGGAAGCAAGAATCAAGCAGCACACTGACACCCTGAATTGATGCAAGGCATGGAATAATGAAGGACAGAAAGGGAAATCTCTGGGCAAGTCACAGTAATTACTGAAAATATTTGAAGACAACTTAAGAGACTCAAAGGGCGAACTGGAAAGTGAGACTGACAACACTGTCCCATAAATTATGGGATCCAGCATAGAGGTGATTTTTATCTGACACACATTCTGCAGAAGAGATGGTGCAGACTGAAACTATGGAGCAATGATAAAGAAAATTGCACATTATGCCTGACTTCAGGACCTGAGATATACACAAAGACACATAAGGGACATGGTGGTGCTGGGAAAACCAGGAATTTTGTAGGAATGGGATAGGAAAAAGAATGATCCACTAGCACAGTGAAGTGAATGGGAAGATCTCATTAAGCCAGAGACACTGAAGAACAATCAGTTGATTAGGGGTAGAAGTCCCAGCTTGAGGGGGAACATTTCTGCAGTCAATCTACCAGTAAAGATACTTAGAGGCCATGAAATGACACCTCACCTTCTGAAAAAGAGATAATCAAGTGAGGAGAGGGGAAATTTTCTCCTTTCACACTGCAAAAACGCAACATCCTCTGTCTATTTGTGCATGGCAAGAGAGGAAGCAAATATGCTTGGTTTAATCACATAAACTACTGATGCACAGAAGCTCAGCCACACTTTGTATCCCTGAAAGAGCCAGAAATCAGCCTATTGACCTCTGGAGTCAAGGAAAAGTTGCATAAAATATTTCTAGAAAGGGAGGCATTGGGAAAGGTCCAAGTAAGGTATTGACTATAGCACAAATATTGCACTAAAATATTTCAACAAGTCTGCTACAACATGAAAACAGAAGGAAATATTCCACATATTCCTGCCTAACTAACTGGAATCAAGATACACCTTTGGATGTGCACTGACAAAAAAAAAAAAAATCACATGAGAATCTGGACATTTGGGATTCTCATCCTGGATTAAGTTTTCCCCTCAAACCTTACATTTAGTTTCTGTCTGTCACAATTCTGCAGCATTTGGGAACAGTACATGTTTGGTGTCTGATTAACGCTGGACCTTGGTGACTGTTTGGAAAAGGCATCCTGTGTAAGTGAGCACTTTTGTGTGCGAGAAGCAACACAGATGCAGACCAAAGCAAACACACTTCCTATTCACTGAGAACAAGTCAATTCCTGGCAAGGGAAGGCTTTTTTTTATGCCTTGGCAAAGAGGAATAACGCCAGGGAAAAATAATTAGACATGGGATTCATGATCAGAATAAAGGGACTGTGCATTCCTGAGCACTTCAGGTGATACCTGGTAACTCTGAGTGCAGCAAGGGTGACACTTCCTTGTGGCTTCGCCTCCAGACAGATGTCTGGATCAACCACAAGGATGATCTAGTCCCTGTCAACTGAAATGTGTGATATTGAATAGAAATCTAGTTGCTTCAAGCTGACTCATGAGAAATATTTCATGCAACACTCGGCAAAAGAGGTGGTATGGCAAACAGATTAAATACATGAAGAGAAATCAGAATTTAGGAGGGTAAGTGAAAGGATAAACTGGCAAATGCTGTCTCTGGATGGAGATAAGGAAAATGAGATGTACTAAAGTCAAAAAAAAAAAAGGGCTGGGGAAGGCTGTCTTTCAGAAAAAAATACTCAAAACCATAAGCATGAGGTTGCTAAAATAAATTGATGAGTGATTGCTTAAAAAGAGGGAAAAGGTTCTTACCTTTGAATAAAAAAAAAAAAACTAAAAAATAATTTTCTTAATTGTAATAGTTAATCTATCAGCATTTGGAGCCCTGAAAAGTTTCTCTTAAAAAAAAAAAAAGTCTTACTTTCTAAAGTTAAGTATGTCAGAGAATAAGTTAGAGGGGCAGAATATAATAAGAAATAAGAGTTCTATTCATAAACTGTGCACAAATTTAAAACAGACACCTAAGTACAAAAGGAATTAATTTTGCCCAGAGTATCAAGATTCACCAAACTTGCCTTTCTTTAAGGATATTAAGTCACTTAGAGAGTGCATTTGAGCACAGAACGATCATTCACTTCGATTTTGCCACCGAATTCAGGGAATCTGGGATTTCACCAGGCAAATGTGCGTGGGCTGCATGTGAACACGCTCGTGTTATAGCATTGCAGAAGCACATGAAAATGTTCTCATGAACCTTAAAGTGCCATCTGTTTTCTAGCTATTTTTTCAAGATTTGTTCTGTCTCTCCTAGTTTCTCGAATAAAAGCCAAAGGAAAGAAAGTATCTCCTGCAACCAAATAAAAAACTCCGCATCTTCATCTACAGAATCCTTCTTGCTCTGTCTCTGGAAGGATGTGCACGTGGGTAAGTGACCCAGACTTAGCGGTAAAAATCATGACCCAGAAGTTTTAAAAGTTATGCTTGAGGTATTTTGATTTACCCAGCATCCAAAATTAATTTCAGTTGAGACAGGTATGGTAACATCCTCAAGTTGACTGTTAGCATTTCAGTTTAATGTGCTGAGGCCAAATAAATAAATAAAGCATGCCTAGAGTCGTCACAATTCAATTCAGTTGCTTAGCATAACCTATACAAAAAAACCCTCCGAACCAAACCAACCAAACAAAAAATCCCCAAACCAAACCCAACCAACAACGCATCACCAGAAAAACACCCACTAAACCAAACCCATCGAACACATCAGGGCTGCAGTTACAAAGAAAATCACAAGGAGGCAGACCGACACCACAGTCAATTAAAGGCAGGAGAAAAAGGAATAAAAAGGTACACTGTGGGCAAGTGAAGATCTCAAAAAGGACTGCACCTTGTTGTGCAAAGAAGAAAAAACTAATAAAAGCTAAAAGTCTCCAGACACCTTAGCAAGGAACTGAATGCCATGTGTTTTATGTTTGCAGATTTATCTTTGAGGAGAACTAAAAAATATTTGACACTGTAGGGGTCTTCTGAACTGATCAGCATAACCAGTACCTTGACTTTAGACAGTTTTCTGCCTTCTGTGAACTAATTCAGGATTAGCAGCTGGCTCATTTGCTTTGGCACTAACGAATAAGCAAAAGGAAAATCAATAGTCTGAGGTGTTTCATAGACTGGAGAAAGATTGCAGTGAGGGCCTCAACAAAAGAATACCAGTAAGATTTTCATTTTTCTGGACATTTTCAGAACAGCCTTTACACTTTCAGTTCAATAATGTCTTTATTACTCAGACTTTTTACCTCTTCATGGCATTACTCTCAGGACTGGTGAGTGCTGAGATGCCTGATCCAACCCACAGGAGAAAATAACATGCAGCGACTGTAATACCATTTCACTTCCTCAAATTTATGAGAGAGATGTTGGTTTAATTATAAGCTCTAAGGCATATGTTTTGCATGTCCTTCAGTGAGCAAATATACTGTAATTCTAGACTTCAAGCCTCTAGGCTGGGCATAACTTTCTTCCACTTCTTCTGAGTGCTTGGGCTTGCTGGCTATTCAAAGGGAGGAAATGTGAATAAATGTAGATAAAACATCAACAAGAAGAGGTACAGTTTCCAATAACTGAGATAAACCAGTGACAGGGTAGCTATGGTTGAAATGAAGAGCACTATCATAACTCCTCACTGAATGCCTGCAGATGAAATCAGTCTGTGCTCGTAAGCACTGAGGTGTCTACACGTGCCTGAAGATGCAGAACCTACAGTGCACTGTTTCAATGTGCACTAGCCCCTCTCTCTGTGTGACTGCAGCTTATTAAAATAAACAAATGTATAAAAATAAAGAAACAAACACGAAATGGCACTGCCACCATGACGCATTGCAAGGACGGCAGTTATGGAGTTCAATTGAAGCGAGACGTGTGTCCCAGCCATACGACTGCACCAACCCATGGAGATCATGTGCTAAACCCCAGAAACTATCCAAGAGGAGCTGTAGTATGCTTTAAATCGATTTATTCCTGTGCCAAAGAACTTATGTTTTAAAAAGCTTTTAAAAGCAATACAATATACCAGCCAGACACAAAGCCATTTGGCCTTGGTTGCCTAGCGATCCCAGAATAGAGATGTAAATAAATTCATCGGGCCTTTATCCTTCAAAAGGTTACATGCTGCTGTCTAGTCATCCTTAAATATATTGAACAACATGGTCTTTTAGAAGGAAACTACTTTTTTTATACTATCCTCTATAAAAAGATTCATTAAAATGTGGCTACATTGAGGGTATTGCTTACAAAAATCTTTTCTAATAGCATCAGGAATTAGTAAATAACATTGAGGTACATTTACTATGTTTAGGGATGGCTTATATTTCAGTAATTTAATCCATCTATTTTTTTCTCCATCTTTCCTCTACAAGATGATTTTTCCCTTCACTTTCCACAATCCACAAGCTTTATGGAAGTCTGCTACCTGCATTACAGGTGAGAGAAAATTAAAACCTGCCAAAGAGTGGAAGTACAAAGGAATAAGCCCAGACATGGAGAGGAGTGCAAATCCTTCTCTTTACAAGTGAGCCATGGCAATCCAAAACAGCAAGGAGGAGAAATAAGAGGGAACTGTTCTCATCCCAATCTCCTAGCTGTCTGCTATTCTGAGGCCAGAATATTGCTCAAATAGATGCAGCACAATTTTATTACCAGTCCAGTAGGGACTATTGCTTAACATTTACCTTAAGGTGAAAGACTGCATGTGAGCCTTCCTTGGGGAGTAGCTGACATGCTGCTCACTCACATCCTAAAAGTCATTTGGTTAATTTGCTCGAAAACCTCAGTTGCACAATCTGTAGAGATACAAATTAATTTCCAGTATACTGAAACAGATCTCCTAGTCTGACTCTCTTCCAAGAAGTTCTGGACTGTGGAGTGAAAGCTTGGCCTCCAGTTGTTTCCCCTCGTGGTGTAGTACAGCAGGAGCTGTAATCCCATCTCCTCCCACTCAGGCTGTGTTCTGAGTTCCTGGGTTTCCACCACTCCAGACTCCACACTGATGCCACTCCTGCCTTATCCTGGGCTATCTCATATATATATATAAGAAAGGTACACAGACAAAAGAACAAATAACAGGCAGAATAGTTAAGAAAAGAAAAAGGCTTCTTTTTTTCTCTCATATTTACACAGTTCCACTTGTACAGCTTCATTTTAACTAGATGTCCTTTCCCTCTTTCGAAAAATGCCCTCCTGGATTCATAACCCTGTAGGCAGAGCATGGTAAGATAAAAAAACATGAGCTGACCAACACTTAAGGTTAAAGGTCAAATTATGTGCATGTGTCTATATCTGCCCTACTATTTGTTGTACACCTGGTGAACAGACAGTAATTAATGACTGATACTTACCATGACTCAATTATACTGAGTATCAGTATGTTACACACTCAAGCTAACAGCTATTTTTGATGAATTCCAGATTTTCCCTGCCCATGAGAACTAGATTTATCTTTAAAATTCTTTCTGACCCAACCCCCTCTATGATTCTATATGGGCTTTTTTACTTGTACAGCACTTGTCTTTGAAAAATGCACCACTTGTATATTTTATTTCACTCTTTTTCATGCTATCTTCTCATCATAGTCCTGGGTGCTAGCAAGTCTCTGCACTCTAATTATCCTATGGCCTCACTCTCAATTCACAAAATTCAAGTCACAAAAACCCCCAAATTTGACCATTATCTCTTTTAGCAACACTTTGTTCTCACTGCTGCCAAATTCCACCTCAATTTGCCTTTACATATAAACATCATATGAACATCATAAACAGAAGCAATCTTTAAAGTTTCACGTAAATTGAAATTAAAGAATGCAATAAGGAAATGAATGTTGTCTAAGAAATTCAAGGTCCCAAGAAGTGGGTACACTACCAGCTTTATCCTGCAGTATCCCTGCTAACACAGGGACAGCAGGACAGCTATGGCTTTCACAGGAAAACAAAAATATTCCTATCTGCAGTAGTTACTAGCACCTCTAACAGAGATAAAGGGGTTATAATTAAAAAATCAGTGAGCTGGCAATATTCAGATAATATTCCTGCAACCAATACTGACTGATTTTACTCACAAGAATTTTCAGGATTCTCTAGGATGCTTCAGAAAACCTGTGCAAAGCACAGATAACCCACGATACCGGTTGGCTGCCTATAGAGTGCTTCAGATGCCTTCTGTTTTATGATTCTTAGTTATGCTGGAAACCTTGGTCCCTGTGCTTTTAGATAAGATCTAACAGACAAGGAAAAAAAAAGTCTCAAGATTTGTTTTCCACAGCCTTATATATGAACAGTTCAAGGCAACACCAAAATGATGAAAACAGCCCCAGATGTCCCAAAGTAAGAGGCAGAGATTTTGGAAACTGCCTCCTACCTCCATCCCCTGGTTTTTAGATCAACAGAACTACATGCATAACCAAGAAAGTTACATTTGGAAAGTATCTAGAGACAGATTGTTTTATCAGATCTTGCTTGGATTAATACTGGAGGTTATTTTTTTTTTTTTTAAACGAACAGGCCTGATATAAATTTATTTAGCTCCACGGGATTCATTAAAATGCCTTCTAATTTACACTGGGGTAATGAGGGGAGAACAAGGGTGGCAAAATTTCAATAATGTTTATACTTAGGCTTAATTTCCTTTAAATAGTACAAAGCATCCTCTCAAAGTTTTCAAAATGATGTCAGTGTGAGTCTGTGGGGCATGATGTTACGAAGCTGGAATGAAATTATGTCACTGCAAATATATGAAAGCAGCGTTGTCAGTAAGGAACCAAAGCTACACTAATGTGTTAAAAAATTGTGAAAACAACCTGAGTGCAATAAATGACTTTGAATAAAGTTAAGGTATTGCAGATCAGAAATTATTTATCCAAGACTGCAATCATCAGTCTTTGACTATAGATCCAAATACACATATATATATTTGGCTAGAGAGCCAAATCTAGTCAAGTGCCATCTGTAGTCCATTAGATATTTCAAATCCACTATAGCTCAAGTGAGTGCAGCTTGCATGGAAGTCTTTGGGCCAAATTTGATCAGAGTATAAATAATTCTGGAAATTACATACCAGGTACAACAACTGGACCAGAGCACAAATGGCTGGAGGATTTAAACTAGCACATTAAGTGGACAAAATTTACTTCTGATGCAACGTGAAGGCAGGAAATCCACAGCTGGTCACTCTCCTAGACAGCTTCTAGAAGCACTCATCCAAATGCAAATCAGAGCTGAATTAATTGCATTGATGAGGGCAGCACAAACCCAAGTTAACATACAATAACATGGCTGCATGATATTTCACTACTAGCAACTTTTCTTGCCTTTTTCTTTCTTTCTGGGATCAAATTAGCACTTGCCATCATCTTGAATCCCATTTCCAATGAATTTGAACCTAAAATGGGTTTGCTCTGAAATTACAGTACCGTGGAGAAATTAGGGATCTGCATTTCAACTTATAAAATGTATGAATTTTACATATTGAGGTTGACTATTTTATACACATCATTACTTTGTCAGTCATTACACTCATTTCTGAACCTCCTTACCAGCACCCCATATACAGCCTTACACTAGCATTGCATCAATACTGAACATAACTGAACATAAAAATTAGAAGTATTTAATTTCTCAGCCACGTTAACAAAACTTTCTAATGTTCTAAACTGAACACATATGAATCATATCAGATATTTTTTTTAATTCAGGATTTTCTTTTAAAAAAGTCTGGCACACAGTGAAATTGAGCTGAAATCAGTCTCATCTAGTTTGATGTGACAATTTGATTTTTAATTAATAAATGCCAAGAACTTATTGCCCAGACTTACCAAACTGGTAAAGCAGAAAATGCTGATATTCTTGTTCTCCTCAGCCCTACTTTGAGAGCACATCTGATATTAACTTTTCCATGGGAGAGATCCAGGAAAAATCATGGTAATACCATCACTTTTGTTCTGCGGAATTCCAAGTTTTATCTTTGGAATGCTTTCCAGGACAGTTTACTGTACATTCATGACACTTGTGAGAGGCTGACCAGGTGCCAAGCCCTGAAATCCATCTAAAGTGCCGTGAGTGCTACCAAAAAAAGAAAAGCCACTTCCTTGGCATGGAAGTTAAGATAAAGAATGGATGGGGTTAAAAGGAGAAGCAGTCCTACTTCAAGAGCATACATATTTTTCATATAGTGCTGGTTTTCTGTGGGTATTTAATAATTTTAGGACTCTGATAACTCTCTTGACACAGGAATGAATTATTTAAAGCTAGTATTAGTAATTTAGTTTAGTTTTGATGGCTGCCAGCTGTAACCTGACAGCACTTCGGTTCAGTCACGTGGAAATCCCCTGTTGTATATATTCCAGCGTGTTGGACCTCTTTGCAGTCATCAGTTTTATATCTTTCTGCAAATACCAGAAGAAAGATCTTTTTAGGTTCTGGCAAAGATCTTGGAATGGGAAAACGTGCTGGTTGCCAAAAAGGCACTGATTACTCTAACAGAGTAGCCTGGGGTTTCTATCCCTTCCCTTTTAATATGTAAAGTTGTTTCTGATTTAGAACTGACTCCTGGAAAAGGTGTTTTCCTCAGTGCTCATTTGTGTGTAGCTGGTCTGTATGTTCTCTCAGAGAACACAAACCAGTTTTCATTTACTCAGAAGCAGGAATAAATTTTATGCCACTTAGTCCTACATTGCAGGAGACAGAGAATACAACACAGTAGGAAGAGAAACAGCACTTCTATTGCTTTCTAATCATGATTGCAATAGCAAGAATTATGCAAAAACTTCACAAAAAGTGTAACAAAAGAACTACCTTTAGACAAATCCAGTATGTAAGGATCAAGTAGGCAAATATCCTTGCATATTTCAATATTCATCTTTAGATTTCAATTCCATCAGAGAAGTACTTTTTCCTTCCTGATAGAATAATAGATTTTGATAATGCTCCAACAGAGAACTTAATAATTGGTTACAAGATGACTTTGGACAATGGTGGCATCACTTTGAGGTGGTTTGGGGGGCTTAGGGCTTGGGGTTTTTGTTTGGGTTTATCTTTGCTGGGGTTGAGTTTGTTGATTGTTTTGTCGTATTGGGGTTCTGGAGGGAGGGGTGGGGGTATTTACTTGGTTTTTTTTCTGTTAAGGTGATCAGGTGATGCTTCAGTAAAGCCTGAAAAAACTATAGACACATTCTTGGCTGAAATGCCCTCTGAAATATTGTCTTTCATTCATGCTGCTGAACTGTGGAGTAGACAGCGCTTCCTATGTTCCACATCTGTATGGTGTGCCCTGGCCACATCTTCTTCAGACTGGAGAATCTATTAAGTTATTTTAAGCTTTCATTCTAAAGGGACTTTGCTTTTTAAACAGGGTTTGTTCTTATGTTAATCTCAAAGGTGAAAACCAAATGCTGGGACAGGACTATTAGTTTTAATTTCTTACGTGGTCATGGATAACCCCAAGCAGCAGCTCCAGACAAAGTTACAGAGATCTTTCCCTTAGACAAGCCTTGCTAAGCACCAGTTCTGAGAAACTCTTTCCATGTTATTTTCTTCTCAAAATATCCCCCAAGCAGGTATTGTGAATTTTGAACACTCAGAAACACGAATGTGAAGATGACAGCATAAAATATAATTATTTCTGCTTTCACATCAACAGAATCTTTCACTGTTACCACACCCTTATTTTTTTGTACTGGACTCTTGAATTCAGAATTAGGAAAAATGGGGATATTACCTAACAATTCCTGCAGTATTGAACGTCAATACATTAATATTCACTCGGATCTGCAAGAAGTTACTTGGTGGCTCTGAGCCAGGCACAGCCAGACTCTTGGCTTCACAGAATAACTCACTGAACAAATCTTTTATACAGAAATACTCACATAGCCAGACCTGGATCAAACACTTGGTCTCCACAATTCCTACAGCAAAGATTTTCACGCCACAGACAACCATGGTACACAACATAAGGCTTTGAGCTTTTCCACACATACTCAGGTACTCCAAAACTGCTGCCTGCTTGCTTGTCTTCACTAGCATTTTTGTACTGATTGGCTTTACTGAAGCACTGAGAACCAACTTAAATTCACAGATTTAATTTTTTTTTTTTTTTGCAAGGGCAGCAGGGCTAGGTAAAGACTGAATACTTAAATGATAATATCTAATAAAAAGCTCACAAGCAACCAACAAATAAACACGCCCCCTCTTCGCTATTACTTTTCCTCAGTTGGAAACCTGTTCTAAAAATAGGCCAGTAGGACTGTAATCACGAGTAAATCAGTCATATTATACCTGAATCTGTAACAAAATGGAACACAATCATCAATACCTGCAGACCAGGCTGTCGGGGACCCCTGCAAAATCCGGGTTTGTGCCCAGAGTTGTCTTATGTAGGACTTTCTATAACATCTTTTGCAAACACTGCATTAAATTTAAACAAAAATAAACCCCACCACTCTAGCAAAGCAGACTAAAGAGAAGCAGGGAGGCTTGAGAACAATATACACTTTCAGCATGAAACTGCCATGATATCATTCCTCTGGCTTGCCAATATATATACGTTGAGAGACTGTGGTGGGGAGGAAAGAAGGAAACAGAAACGGGGTTCTTTGTACCATTACGAAATGCAAAGGACTCCTTCTCCCTCTCCCCCCTCAGTAAATCAGGAGGAAATTGTTACGTAAAAAGAACCAGGAAATCTGCATGAACACCACAGTAATTTCTGAAAACCTGGGTTTGTTTTTTTTTTTTTCAGTCATTTTCCTTGATTTATGTCAGTTGGCTTTGCAGGTTTTACACACAATGCTGAATATGGTTCTATACCTTACACATGAAAGAATACTGAAAATAAATTTTAAAATAGAAATTAAAAAAAAAATCTGTAAAATACATACTTTTTGCAAAGGAGGTTTTTTAGGCCATCCAGAGTTATCCTCTTACTCTTTATAATAGATGTCTGTGCTTTACATGTATACAAAGAAACAAAAACATAATACACCTTGACATCAGGAGGTGTTTGTGGGAGGAAGCTGTTTGTTTTTTTTTTTTTTTTGCTCAAGCTGTAAACTGACTTGGACTTTACTTTTAGGCACTGATTTTACTTCCCACTCACAGATCCCATTCCTACTTTTTTTTTTTTTTTAATGCATTTGCACAGGGAACAGACTGGAAACATATTTGATGGAGCAGAGAAAATGGGCACTATTCCAATCATGCTGAAAGAGAGAAATCAACCTTATTTACTAGTGAAAATTAGAACCTGTTGGCATGAACCATCCAGGAACACTGAGGAAGCCCAAAGTCAATGTGTTGCGCTTTTTAATGTTTACTGCACTTTCCCACATTCAGCAAAATTGCATCAGACAATTAAAGATGGCCTAATCAATGCTTTGTTTGAAAAATCCCTCTCCATGACTTTTGCAACAAGTTCAGTCAATACCTATTTTGGTTTCCCCAATGAAAATGTTTCCTGAAACAGAAAAAGAACCACGTTACACAGGGGAAAAAAAAAAAAAAAAAAAAAAAAAAAAAAAAAAAAAAAAAAAAAAAAAAGAAAAAAAAAAAAAGAGAGAGAGAAACGACGACTTTGAAAATTTCATTCCAACAAAAAGGGAAAATAAGAGTTACTTTTGTTCACTTCATGTTTATATTTGCCTAAATAAAACATTCCAGTTGTGTATTACTTTTCCTACTTCCTTGATAAATCTCAGCCAGCTACCAGAGCATTGGACCAGGATAACTGATAATCCTGATGGATTTACGATGGATTTTATTTCCCCCCCACCCCACGTAAGAATCTTTTCTGGATTCACTTTTTTCGTGCTTTCTATACTGAATTTGACTGATCTATGTTGAAGCTGCGAAACTTTTAAATGAGGTATTCCTTTATTCTAATCTCAGTTCACCTCCCTGCCAGTCCTCACATTTTAACACTGTGGGACCTCAGCAACTTCCATCTCCACGTCCTGGAAAGTGCTCACTGACCCAGAAGGACAAGGGAATTGCAACAGGAGTTGTGGGCTCTGACCAGCTTATTCTCCACCTGACTTTTGAGTGTCCAAGGAACCGAGCAAATCCTCTCAGCTGTGTGTGCAGCCTCATGAGGTCTCAGCTTCACCTGAGATATTCTGGAACCTGCAGAGATACCAGTTTAGTTGAGCTCAAACGTCTTCCATAGAGAGCAACATGTTGGAACAAAATGGTATCAAAATGTTAAATATCTGTAACAGATTAAAGAAAAAATAAAATTAATAGACACTCTCATCTTTGACTAGTAGGAGAGGCATTAGTTGATTGCCAAGATAAAAGGCTTTGGTACACATTGTGTTTTTGAGTATCCCTGCCACACCACAACCACTTGCAGCACATGGATTTATATCCATTGTTGTTCTAATGGAAAGATTCAAAATAGTGTCTGGGTTCAAGACTGAAATTCAGATTTCAGTCTGAACGTAAAGATTAAGTATTATACCTCTATCTCATTGAAAAGGAAAAAGAAGAATTATAAAATTCAGGCAAAGGAAGGGTTCCAGTTTGGGGGTTGGAGGGGCAGAACACAGAGGAGGTAGAAACCAGTTCCTTTACAGGTAGTCAAAAGTGTAAAACTTTGAGACAGAGGTAAACCCCCACTTCCTTCGTATTTTAAATGTCTTTGAGATTATTAAATCTTCCTTCAAACGAGAAAGGGAATGATTATGGCTATGCATTTCCCAAATATTTATAAATATGCGTCCCTGTGAATAAATAATTTCTCTTAAATGCAGTAAAGTTTCTGTGACATTAACATGGTCATGTATGTTTAAGATGATACAAATTGAGCAAGACTGTCAAAAGGAACCCAGCAGATGAAGCAGCAACTTGCCACGTTGTGACAAGATGGGAAAAGGGGTAATGGTTTTAAACTGATGGAGAGCTCACCCTGTAGGTGAGATGAATCCAGTCCTCAGATTCTAAAAAAAATAAAATAAATAAATGTGGGTTGTTTTTTTTGTTTTGTTTTGTTTTAAGAGAACAGAACCCCAAAATAAAAACTCAACTCCCCCCTGTCTCTCCAGGAAGAGTGGGCGTCTCACAACTTCTGTCAGGAAAGAAAAAAATAAGTCCTCATGGAACAGACTGGTTGATAAATTCTCTGCCACACAAATCATGACTCTTCTCATTAAAATCCAGTGTTCTATATTCCAACATGATAAAGAGGATTTGGAAATGCAGCATTTGCTACTTTTCTTCTGATCAGAACTAGAGGGCAGCACGGAGGACAAAGCCATCAATCCCCTCCATGGGATGAAATCCTGCTGTGTTTATTTATTGTAAAGAGTCCTTTATACCTTCACTCACATCTTGTATGTTGCCACAGAGGTGCAACGGAGCTTGAAAACAAAATACAGCAGATATAAATAGTGTTTAGTCAACAACACGAATGCTTACAAAGTGTGCCTGGACACAGCAAGAGGAAAAAGCCTTGCTTTTGCACTGACAAGACAATGACAAAGGAATAAAACACCTTTTAAAATGCACTTTAACGTCTTCCTGTTATTTTAGGAATGGAAAGGCCAAACCACACTGCATTAAATATTTTAAAAGCCTACACATCATTTTAGTTAAATCATGGCCAGCCCAGATCTATGTGGAGCCATCATTCCTGAGTCAAGATATAAAGCTCAGCTGGAAATTGCCACGTAAGCAAGAGTTCTTTAAGAGGATTACCCTAAAGCTAAAGAATACTGCAATAGATAATCAATGCACTGTTATGCCTGAATCCTAAATGTCCAGTGAGGATCCCTCATGAACAGTTGCAGAAGCTTTGGTTTTCTCATGCCACCAGCTCCATTTAAGCTGCATTTATTGTCTTCTCTAGGTGGCAGCACAAGTTACATTTACAGTATAAAAATATACTGCAGGCAAAGGATATCATAACAAAGAATCAGTTTTTTTTTCCTTTTTAATTAGCACCGCATAGTAATTATCTAAAACAACAGTGAAGAATATCAACTTAAATTCACCCCCTAAAATACTGCAGCGTTCCCCTTTAAAAGGTAGATGTGCCTGCCTTGACTGGATTAAATATTATTCACATTGGTGTCCTAGAAGACCTTATCAGCTTGTCAAAAAAGTTTAAATAAGAAATGCAAAGCTCAGTGCTATTCTTCTTAAAGAGCAACACCACAAACAGCTGCATCTCCACTTCTGAAGCATCTGGTTTACCAGTTCTAAACTGCAAGCACAAACTGCTGTCCACGTCATTAATGGAAGATGTATTATTGTCTGGTAAACTTTAAATGGATTCTTACAAAATGATCCACCTATTAAACAGAAACACAACGAGAAAACAACCAAACAAAAAGGAAACACTTTCCCTTATCGATATTTTCAGTATAAATTTATGGGACCCAATCTGTGGTTCTCAACAACAAAGGTTTTTTTATTTTCAAAATGCTTCTCTGTAGCCTAATGGTGGAATGGATTAGCAGCGTGTTGGTGCTCTTAGATATGCAGATGCTAGTCCAGTATCTTTCATTTAAAAGGATTTAGAGAAGCAGCAAAAGGAGAGGAGGGGAGTCACGTAATTCAATCTATTTTCGTACTCCCAGCATCTTAGGAAATAAAGTCTGAAATACTGAGATCTACAATACATATTTATCTAACTTTGCCAGTACTTTAAGGGTAAATAAAGATGAGTAATAATTTTTGGGGGGTAGAATTAATTCCCACAGAGAACAGAGTGATTTTTACCCTGGCATATTCCTGCCAGAGAGAAAATTCCAAGCACCTGGGGAGGTTTTTCTTAGCCGTGCTCAGCTCTTGCAGGCACCAGCTGCATTAAGGGCACACCAAAGGCTTCCCACACCTGAACTGCATTGCTAAGGAAGTTCAGCTGAATTTGTGGGCAATGAAGATATTACACATAAAGCTTCAGAATACTCTACCCCGGCCTTCTCCCAAGGGGAGAGTTCTCTTTCTACTGATCTCAGGGAATGTAAAATCATTATAATTTCATCTCTAGAAGTTTAAATGGTAAATACCTTGGCAGGAAACCACTGCAGGTGTATTAGCCATTTCAAGAACTAGAATGTGACACTTCTTCAAGACGTGTTACACCCTAAAAAATGCACAATGTGATTTGCTAACGAAATTTTCACATCTCCAAGTGGAGCTCTCATCGTGCATCGAGGGAGACGCTGGGAATTAAAGAAGACACAATATTTGACTGCCCACAGAAGGGGGTCACTGAGGCAAACAGGTCTAAGCTAGAAAGAAAAACTGCAGCACAGCCTGTCAGCTCCACTGAAACATTTCTGACATGCGTTCCCACATGAGCATTTCGTCAAAAGGTTTCCAGCCAAGTCTAACGAGAACTTCATTGGGGTGAAAGCAAAAAGGAGTCACTCCCAACACTTTTCCATTAAATTAGCAGTTAAGAATTTGATTTATGGAGGTTTTGTATTGTAAAGAAGTTCACAATGAACCCTTTCAACGTTCTCGACACATAATTAACATGAACAGTCACAGAAATGCACCAGATCAATGCAAAAAAAATATAGAAAACTAAATTAAGAGGGGCAAAGTAATATTTGTTTAATTTCTGGCACTTTTAAAGTCATCAAAGAGATGTCCATGGGCTTCTGGCTCCACAGAATTTTCTAAACCTGCGTAAGAAAAGCTCGAGGCAGGAAGGGGAAAACTGAAAATACAGAAAAGAAGGGAGAGGCAGGACAGAAAGTGCAACTGTAAAAACAAGCAAGCTGCTACAACTTAAACTGGAGGAGGGCAGGGTCTGCCTGATGTCAACAGATTGATGTCAGAGTGTAAAAGAAAATATATTTCCTGACTCTTGTACAGGCAGCATTTAAATGTGATCACCCCACTGACACGTTCAGCATCCCTGTTCATCCAAGAGCTTTTGAGTCTTGTGGAATGAATTTTAATGGCCCTTTAAGGACTTTTTTTATTTTAAACAACAAACAAAACCTCAGAAAGCTGAGAAGAACTCAATGAGTAAGACTGAAATGTACCGCCTACTTTGTGATTGCAAAGCTGGTGGAGAGGAATTGCCACGTAGTGAAGTGTCCAGCTGAAAGGTCTCCAAAACCTCTTTACATTTGGGGCATAAATTAGGGCTGGACTTTAGACAGGCCCTTCCCGAGGTCTTTTGCATTCTTGAGTTGAGTGTGTTTGTCTACAAACATGAAGAGACTAAGATCAGAAGCCCAAAGAAGGAGTCAATGATTGTCCCTGCCCTGAGACCCGAGAGGTGTTCTCACAATTCACTCCCAAGATCCCAAGCATCCCACTCCATCTCCTTTGGAAAAAGCTTCATTAAAACCCCAGGTCTGCCTATGATTTAGACTTTTTAGACACCCTTGAAAGGTATTTGCTATGGGTAAAGCTTAAGGAAGGAATTTCACTGCTATAACGGTAAACTGTTTTGCAGACTGGAAGTGAATGGGCCTGGGAAAAGCAGAACAGATGTTAAAATCTTCAGAATAAAGAAGAGAAAAAAGCCAGGAAAGTGATGCTGAAGAAAAAATAACCAGAAGACAGAAGCACACCAAGCAAAACCTATGAGTACAACTTATGTATTTAGATTGGAAAGGCAGAACAAGACATTTGAGAACTGTATAACCAAATCTGCTTTCTATTTCTTCTTATTTCCAGTTCTTATATGATATATCCTCCCTACCTGGATGGTTTGGAGTAAAATGTGCTTCTGTGTTTATACATAAGTACATTTTTCTCACCAGGAAGAGGCAATAGCGCACAACAGACTGTCTGCAGAGTGCTATTATATATAAAAACATATATATTGCACACACACGTGTTAGTAAATGCCAAAATAAAGTTTCTACACAGGTGGGTAAATAACAGCTTTCATTTCCTGTGATTTATAAGAAAAAAAAAAAAGGCATTAAACAAACATTTTATTATTACCATAGCAAAATAATGCTAAGTGATATTAATTATTAGAAGTAAGAGCAATCACATACTTATCAACTGATCTTCAACATAGAGGACATCTATCTTGGAATAATGAGAAGTTTCAAAGCCAGGCCCCATTATATCATCTACTATATATATATATATACATATAATATACCTAATATGACTCTAGTTGCACAAAGAAATAGTTTTTCAATAGTTTTGGTGCAGAACCCAAGGATCTGGATGTCATCATGGGTATGGACCAACAGGACAGATGTCTCTGAGAGAAGCTTGCCAGTATATGGGAAATGTTCCTACTTACACATATATAATGTAATAAACACAAGATAACTTGAAATAAGAATTCTTGTCACTGAAACTGTTGAAAAAAAGACTTTTTTTTTTTTAAAGGTGTGACTGACATTTTCTAAAACACTCCTGTGCTGCCTTCTGCAAGTAGTAAGCACCTCAGACTCTCTGACTCTCTATCCCAAGTTATAAAACATATATTTGTGCAAGTTTTCATAACTTGCTATTCTTTATTTTAAAAAAATAGGCTTATTAATTCAGTACCAATTTAAAAGACTAAGGCATAATAGTAGGATGTGAGAGTAAACAGGGAAATAATTAATTGTATATGGCACACATACAGAGATCCCACTAATGGTAAACCAATGTTTCAGTTTTAAATAAGATGGTCAATTCATTTATTTGGAGTCAATAATATAATCCATTACTGTAACACATGTCTTCCATCTTTTTTTGTTCAAGTAGGATTTAGATTCTTTCATTTTTATTTGGGAGGATGGAAAAAGAACTCACAAGCAGATATATTTTTTATGGAAAATAGATTTTTAGCATCTAAGCCACCACAGCATTATGGTAATCATGTTCAGTTTATGCCTCATGGAATTATAAGGCAGAAACTGAAAATGATTGCCCATGCATAAAAAAGTATTTTCCCAAGTTAAAAAATTACTCTGCCAATTGTAATGGGGCCATTACCTTAAGAAGTTACTATGATACAAGAGAAATTCTGAAGGACTGTCCCCCCTCTGTTTTGCCATACATTCCAAAGGGTCTTTCTCCTTAGAATTAGGTTGACACATGCAACTTGTTTTCTGTGGTTTTTTGCATGAAATCTGTGTTCTGCCACATTTTATTTTTCTTTGCTGTTCCTTTTTCACTTGTTCCACATATAGACATCAATTAATAAAAGGACGTACTTGGGGCACCTTTTCTTCTGTTTTTGAGGGTTTTTTTAACAGAAATTGCAGAGTTTAATAATATTATTAAATAATTTCTGAAAACAACTATCTTAATCATCAATGAACAGGTGCCAACTCCTACCACATGGCATACTTGTAGAATCACTAAAATTATACAGGTTTTAAGTCCTATAGAGGTTACTGGGGAAAGCTAATAGAGTAATAATACAGGTTTGGGTGTACTAAGCCAGCCTAAAACAATGCAAGTGTTGATCTCAATTCAACTGGAACACACTGGGTTGCAAAAATTAAAAAAAAAAAAAAAAGGCATGTGTTTGGCTGTGTCACGCTGTGTAAAGAATATATAAAGTAGGAGGAACCATCTGAGTGGCGTCAAATAGGGCGGCCAAATATCAACAACATTAAAAGTCAGCTACACACCTCAAGTGTGCCTTTTCACAAGTGTCCAAAGGATTCCAAAGCAAGGCTAATAAATCTACTCACGTACACGATTAGAACATGTAGAAGGAAGAGCAAAAAACTTACCGTGATCCAGAGAAGAGTTTCAAAACGAGGTTCAAACCAACCCAAACCAAAACACAACTGAGTTTTAAAACTGAAGAATATGGACTTGCTTCCACCAAAATTCATGGCAAGTTTCCATTACCATCATTTTTGCAGGAATGACCTCTAATACTGTGGTTTAATATCTGATCTATATTACTGTTATTTCCTTTGCACAATTCAATTTGGAATGTGGTAGCATGATATGAAGAAGGTGTTTTGTTTGCAAACTGGGAAGGAAATCTGGCGTGGACTAGATGGTACAATAAAGAAGGCCAGCAAAAGGGAATTTGACACTCACCATTCTGGCAGAACTCAAATTTCTCAAAACTAGAAGATTAAAAATACTTTGATGCTGGTTTTTTGAAATTAAAAACAAAAGGAAGAAAATCTAAGTGTTAAACTGTGCCAGGTTATTGAGGTCTTTGATTAATGATCATTACCTTCTTCAGTCATTTGAAGCTACTAATAAAGCTGGAAAAAATGGAAAGAAGCATAGCAGACTCCTAACACATTACTATGGAATATATAAGATTAGCATATTCTCAATCATTATTACCATAGACATAAACAGAGATTAAACAGGTCAAAATTAAAGTTTGGAAAGTATAGCTGTGCTAAATTCAGCCAGATAGTAATGCTAGCAAGTATTTATACTAATGATTAACTTTGTGCTGTGGGAATTAATACTCTACATACAATGTCTGAAATACGAGTCTGGGTTTGGAAATATCTGTTAATCAAATTAAGTACTATGGACATTAATGTTTTGCTCATCCTACTTGAGCAATATATCTTAGTCGTGGCTTGGCAACTCAATGATCATGAAGTCTTTGATCTGTTTCCTGACCTGTCAAACAGTATCAGCCAAAACAAAGTGGAAGAGAGGCTGTTTTAATGCAGTGGATGCTCTTTCAGGACAGACTGAGAGGAAGTCATCATGTCCATTTCTGAAGACTTTTCTTTTGGTTTCCATTTATCAAAGAGAGAGCAAAATTCAGTGCCCCAAAGTCAGAAGGATCTACCACATACTAATAATTCCTTGGCTCAGTTAACACACTGTAGGTTATTTATTCCCCAACAGTGTCCTAAAAATGAGTCAGTGCTGTTTAACAACAAAAATATTTTCTCCTCTTAATCAGTGATGTAACGTTCAAAGTGAAGGCAGCAGATACTGGCAATTCACTACAAAGTAAAAAGTAAAACCTTTACCCTAATAAAGAGGATCTTCTCTCCAACTCTGTATCTTCCCTGTGAAAGACGCTCCACGCAGAACTTATTGGGGCATTTACAAGGTGGATCTTCAGAAATGTGTTTGACCTGGGAAACACAGAAATCATTTACAGAAACTGTTTAAAATAACATGTGTAGTAATGTCATTAAGACATTAATCATAACATATCTCTAACATAAGTCTTAATAGATGATATTTTTCTTATTTTTTCTTTATTTTCTTAATATTTCTGTTGTCCCAGAAAGCACCCTATGGTGCTTCCAATAACAGCAATTATTTAGGAGCTGTGATGAGTTAAAAACAGATGAGCACCACACAGCTCAACGTTAAATTTGCTCTGTTTAACTGAAGTCAAACAGTTTGGATGAATCCTGATTTGAATTTTTAAATTAGTTATTCGAGTGAGTTTATCAGCATGGGTGAGAGTTCACCATTTCTGGTGAATCAGACTATTTAGACAGCCAGTGTACAACAGGAACAACTTGTATGATGACTTAAAACACAAGTGCAGGTTGCTGAGGATGAAAAAGGTGTAATTGCTGCATATTTTGGAATGTGGTACTAAGACTGGATTGTGCTTAGGGACCTATTTGGCAATGGCCCTCTGAATAGTGTTCAGTTTTAAGGGATTTCTTGCACAATGCCACATGGCATTTATCACCTCTGGAGACTCTGGAAATTCAAAGCTGAAAATAAATAGTACGAACTGTGCCTTAATGCTGTGCCTATCAGAGTTCACCTAAGCAAGCAGAAACCTGCAGTAGCTGGGCCTAACAGGTTCAAAACTGTGTTTTGAAACTGTGTAAGCAAAGTAGAGCCATCTTCAGCCTATGGAGAATGACAGCAAAGAGATTTATACCAGTGTGAAACAGAGAATAATAAGACCTTCACTGCTGAGCCTGCTGTTGAGGCTTCCATTGCCTTACTACTATCCCAAAGGACAAAGAAGTATTACTGAGTGGAATTTGGAAATCAAATAAGGAAGCAGAGGGAAGAATTATATTCTATTTTATTCTGTGTCTGGACTAGACGAGCACTGCTGCTGTTTTATGGTGTGAGTGTCTGGGGCAGTGTGGGTCAGGAATCTAGCTGGATGGATTCCATTCTGCTTCTATCCCTACTGCTTTCTAAATTAAAGGAGGTGGTCAGAGACAACCTTCATGCTCTCTGCTCTGCTTCTACAAGGTATGCAGTCACCATGCTCCTTCTGCACAGAACTGTTCTCTCTCAATTCTGTTGAAACGTGAGTGCTTTTGCGAAGGTAAGGAAGAAACACAAACCAAAAAACTTTAAATGTAATTATATGCATCAAAGAAAGAAAAAAACCAAACCCAAGAGTGTTTCAATAAAATGAACGAACATTATATTCCATCTGCTCTTTGTAACAGGGAAGTGGCTCATGGATTTTTCAAGAAGTGCTTTGTAACTCCCAGGTGGCACATCTACCTCACAATGTAGCAGTTGCCATGGTAACTGCTTCTTTTTACAGGCTAGATTTTGTACTTTTAAAATTTAACCTCTTCGTGGTCTCAAAGTGTGTCCTTTTCATCTGAATCCAGCTGTTTCGAATGAACCCCTATGGGTTTGCAGCAGAGAAGTGAACACTCAAGTATGCTGCCACGAGCTTAATGAAATCCAAAACAAGATGCTTTTGTTCTAACAATGAGCAAAACAATGCCTGGCTTTTTTTTTTTTTTTTTTACAATGTGAGAAACATGCAGAACAGCAGCATAAAAATTAGGCTGAAATGTCTTAGAAGTGTTTGTTAGCATTCAATACAGGTCGGCAGGAGCCAGATCTCCCAGTCCTGACTCAGTCCTTCCTCAGACAAAGCACCGAAGTGGGAGTTGATGAATAAGAAGTAAAGGAGCAGTTAAGAAGGGAATGGTGGCCCCAAGCACAGAGCTGGGCTAAGCTGCAGAGCTCCTACACAGTGTGAGGAGTTGTGTTTTTTTGTTTGTTTGGTTGGTTTTTTTTATTTCCAAGCTTCAGACACAAATAATTACGGTCAAAAAGAAATTAACCCTATCAGCCTGCAAATGTTTAAGAGATACAGTGGAATGTTAAAGTCAGGTTTGTGTGTGCTTTGCAAGTAAGTGCATGTCAGAACAGACCGGTAAGGAAGAAGCTTCCCCCCACAACTTACAGCATCATCCAGCAGTTTCCCTGTGCTCTTTTTCCCAGGAGACTTTGTTGGTGACGGTGAAGGAGATGGAAGGGGAGCTGAGAGTGTTTCCTCCTGCTCAATTTCTTTTTCTAACTTTATTAGTCCAGGAGGCTCCACCCCAAACCTTTTGGAAACATGCAAGCAATATATTACTAGTTCGTATAAAGTATCGCACATTTTAAAACAAAATGGTGCCTTCATTAATAAACATGTATAAAATATATCAATCACTACTGCCATTGTTTCAAATTAATAGAAAAAATTAATTTAGATGGAGTCTCGCAGTTAATCAAATTTACAGGAAATGCAGGGGTTTTTTTCAACTTTGTTGTCTGATAACATGGTGAATTTTATTTGCCAACATTGAACAGAACCCAGGAAAATGGAGAGAGTTCTTTCTTTCAGAGAGACTTTAGCCTGGAAAAGTTATCATGCCAGGTAGACTTCTCATAGCAAACTACTTGAATAAATGAAACCATACTTTCTTCTGTAGCAGAAAAGTCCACAGCCCAGATGCAGAACTATACTGACTTATCTAGGTAAAGATTTGGGCAGTAAAATATTGAGCAGCAAGAAATATGTATCACGAAAATCTAAGCTAAATACCATAATAATGTTAGAATACAGAGAAAAGGCACAAGCACACATACCAGCTTTTGTGTTTTTCTGATAACATTTAATTCAGTCACACTGCTTAGTAAATGAATATAAAGAAAACTAAGAACCAAATCTCTGCTTGTGTTGGCCTCTAACTGGTGCAGTCTCCCTCATGAAAAGTCAGCCAACACTGAGGAAAGCACTTACATACAATCCATTGACTTCCTGTCTGTCTGCAGATGCTGACAGGCTGTAAATCATTAAATTCCTACTGGGCTCTAAGCCTACTCCTGCATACAGCCTTACTCATCAAATAAAACTCCTTCACTCCAAGCAATGCTCCTTCTTTGCTTCTACTGCTTTTCATTAATTTCCACTTTTTGTCTTTGGGACAGATTTTTAAAGCTCCCCGTACTTCCAGTATTCTGAATTCCTCTGGTGACAAGTTGGAAAATAAAATCAATTAATAAACACACAGGCATTTTTTTTTTTTTTTCACATACTGTATCAAACTGAAGCAAATTTGCTGGAAAGCTCAAATTGTTAAACCCACATCTTTTCTGTGAAGGGTAGAGGTGCAAATTCTGCTCGGGAAGGTATGCTGAGAATTTCCTTTTCTGCTCCTTTCTAGCCTGGCCTCTCACAACTACAAATGAAGCAGCACCGGACTGTAACATGATCTCCTCTAGACTTCTTAGAGCACCACTTTCCATTTTTAGTAAGTTAAAACTGAATACAATAGCAGAGAGATCTTGAAATTGCTCAACAGTAATTCCAGAATACCTGTGGGGGTTGTTTAACTGCCCAGAGTTTAACAGTTACCCAAGAACTTCATTTTTTTTATGCAGAAAAGATAATTTAGCTGCTTTCCACTGTACAGTCTCTGACTTTGAAACGCTTTGGGAGAATGCTGGACCTGTGCAACCCACTGCAACGTTCCTGTGTCTTGTCAATTTTATCCTGCAGGACACTTCCCTCTCTCATAAATCTTCTCACTGTATCCACACGACATCTGCCAGTGCACACAAGGGCCCATTTTAGCTGTTGAAACTTTGCAGATGACCTCAGAATTTTGTTTTCACAAACAACTGAAGGCCAGGATAATTTATCAGGCAATTCTATTTTTATTAGTATCTGGGCTTTGAACTGCCACTCCTTGAGCCAAGTGGTCACACCAGTTTCCCACTCGCTGTGCAGTCCATCCATCAAGTCCATCTGTCTCTAATTTGGAAACCCTGAGATAACATGCTAAAAGCATTGCTAAAGCAAAGGTAAACTACCACCTGTCTCCCCTCCTCCACAGAGCATCTGTTTGTATAGGTTCAAGTTTAGCAGAACAGAGCTCAGTTCTATCTCCTCCTCAGACAATCCTCATTCTTGCTCATTTGTGCCTCCATCATAAGCCTATTTGCATTTAAATAGAAAGGCTTAGGTCGACTTACGGGAGGTACAGACCCTGAAGACTCAGAGTAATCTAGCCGGGCAAAGTGTGCCAGAAGCTGAATCCTCCTGACGAGTAAGCCACTTTGAACGTACCTTTCTGCTTCTAAAGCAGAAATGGGAAAAGTAAGAGGTTATTCGGTGTCTCTTTTTGTTCTTTAAAAACAGACTGAGGCACCTTTTCTTGAAAGCAGACCCCCAAGAGTGCGAACAGACACGATTTGCTTTACAGGGCAAGCAGACATCTGACTTCTCCTTAAAGCAGCACAACAATGCCAGTTTAATGTGTGCTTTCCTACCCTCAGTGGAGGCGAGTATCAGTTCTCCTTTCCCATAGAGTTCCAGTTTACCTCAGCTCAAAAAAAACCAAAACAAACCCTGGGCTCCTGTATTTGGTTTTCAATTATGTTTCACCTGATGTTCCACTTCAACAGGTTTTTGTGCACCTTTGAAATGTGCGAGATTGTTTGTGTGCTCCTGAATAGGTGCCAGAGCAGGGACAAGTAGGTAGACACGTTATTTGACCCCTAATCTATAAACAAAATTTAAATATAGGAACGGAAATACAGAAAGAGAAATACAATATATAAACCGCATTCATGATATATGGTAATATACATGTATTATAAATATAAAACAAAACACTAATACTTTAAAGGCAAAGGGGTAGAAATGCATAATAAATCAAAACATATTTGTTTTCATTATTATTTATTTTGGAGTTTTTTTAATATATTTTGTTCTGGGTTTGTTGTTTTTTTTTTGTTTATTTCTTTGTTCAGTGTTTCTTTTCATGTTTCACTCATTCCCTCATAGATCTGTTGAGAAATCTCCGGGCAAAACAAGATTAATCTAACTCAACCCACTTCAGTAGAATCCAACACTGCCCCTGACATGCATTCCCATAACCAACATGGAGCAGAGATTCCTGACAGTTGGGTGCTGGGAAGTCTCTCCCCAAGCTGAGGGTCTTGAAAGCACCTTTTTTTTTTTCTCAGCTAAATTAAGATTCATTACACTCCATTTCATTAAGCACATACTTTCTTATTCACGGGAAGGTAAAATAATTTTTTCCCCTCATTTGGACTGAATTCAAGTGCCAGAGACAACAAAAATTCCAGAAAACCGGAAACCAGGGACAAATGTCTAATTAAGCAGGTTCCCATGTGAGTTCATTCAGGAAATATGAATACACATAAACACAATTATGACATGGCCAATACTAATTCTTAAGCTAGGAATAAACAGGGGTCTCCTTCACACTGATTGTCACCACAAGGAATTCTTCTGAAATTAATGAAACTATCTGAATAGTGAGACACTCCACTTGGATACACATGGGTGAGCACAACTGCAATTTACATGCAAGACTGAGCAGCAGCACTGCTGTTCATGTATTTTTTAGCAAATTTGATGCACTGTGCTGGTTAAATCTGCATCTGCAAAAAGGGAAAATCATGTTCTAGTTACAGTTATTTTGACTGTCTAGCAAAAGCCAGTGTTGTTTTGACATCAAAGGTAAACATCACACAATGTACTGAAGGTCCAGCATGGCTAGAATCATCTAGGTCAGATTTAGGTCGTGTGAAGATCAATTTATTACCAGTAAAGTTAATTAAATCGCAGTTGTTTATAGAGAGATCTGGTTGTTAGAAGGAGAAACAGCTCAAAGCTTTATTTAGAAACAAAAAAAAATTCAATTCTTTCCTCTCCTAACACAAGGATAGCCAACAAATACCTTCACTGGAGTGATGGTACAGAGATTTCATTATATTTGTTAACAATGGCCTTCAAGATATTCTTGAGTGACATCAAGACAAGCATTATCCTTGAACCTAATGAGCACAGAAGTTAACTTGAGATGTGCTGATTTATCAAGTCTCTCAACAGCCACTGCTGTCAAGAATGCAAATATTTCATCATGCTTCAAATATTTTCACCCACCTTGCTGCAATCCTTCCAAGCTCCAGCAAACAAAGACACACCTCTCTTGGCTGCTTGTGGAGCACTGGGAAAGGAAAAGGAAGATGGAAAACATTGATAAATAAAAGCTGTTTTAAAGATCTAAGTGATGGAATGGAAGCAAACCATCAACATATGTAACTCTTGACTCTGATAAGACTCAGTTTTCTTTGGCTTGCAGCAGAGTTTCACTGGAATAAAAAGGATGGGGTTGAGTGATTCTCAGAGTGCAGAAGCTTTAGGAAGTTCCCTTTAGTTATCTAAATTACTGAGCAATTATTTGGCCTAATTGGTAATCTGCAGGCAATTCATAAATATTTAAAAATAATCAAGAACTCTGGCAGAACACTTAAATTAGTCAAAGGTTAAAAATAACATTAAAGCGATACTTTTCTTTCTGCAAACTAAGAGAATTCATATCCTTGAGATCACTACTTGTCTTAGCCAATTGAAATCACAAAGATAACAAAATTGCATTAGCAAAGACATATCTTTCTATATATTTGGTCCTGAATTTTTTTATACATCTCCTCTTAAAGCAAATGTGGGACTGGGATGCTTTAGGAATTCAGTTCATCCTGGTCAAAAATCCCAAACAGACTAGACTTCTTTATATATACATATAATATGCAAGTTTTCATGCCTGGCTTCCACACAGAACATGCAGGGTTTTGTTAAGCTTCAGAAGCAGCAAAGACCCAGCAGGAACTTCTGAAGGGCAAGGAGGAGTGTGTGGTGCTGAAACATCCACACGTGGGCCTGAAGGTCTCCATCCCTTCTGATGGGCTCAGATAGCTGGCTCAGCCGATGGGAGGGGCAGCTGTCATGTCTTAGAAGGGCTCATAAGCTGCCAAAAGTGCCCCAAGATTCACTTCTGGGACCTTCCACCAGAGGACTGCACGTGATCCACAGTGTTGCCTCAGGCTGTGTAAGACTCCCTCCCACCCAGGGGAGGTACCTGGGCTTTCCCACCTGAACCTGACCAATATTAACCCGTGAAACTCCGTGTTTCATGGGCTTTCCTCCACCTCCCCACGGATCAAGACTGCAACCATCACTTCGACCAACAGACACTTAAATTGCAACAATCATGTCTTGCCACTGGGTCCATAAGTGGTGGTATTTTCCCTCTTTGCTATCTACTCTTATCCTTTCCTTCTTACATATTTCCTGAAGTGATATCTTTATACTTTTATGCTGTTGCATTTCTATAGATAATAAGCAAAATGGCTACATACCTCCTTTTCATTGCAAATTATTCTAAAAATAAACCTGCCATATATAAAGTCATCTTTTAACAATTAACCTCACTTTTGGGGTGGGTCATAATAATTATGAAATACCAACATAAACCAATATATTCCCCCCACACACACGGATTCTGATAGGTAATGTTCTGTAAACTATTTCAGCTAAGCATATAAGTAATATCCAAAAATCAACATATGAAGAAAGGACTGTGGTTGTTTGGTTAATGAACTCCCCAAAACTCCAAAATGAAGAAAGTAAAAATAGAAGAAAATAAAAAAGTAACTTCTGTGTACATCATCATCTGTTGTCCAGAAATACCTACTGCAGTAAAGCCCTCATGCTGTGGATAAAAATCAGGTTTTAAAAACTTTGGCAATAATCAAAAGATTAGCACCTTACTCTTCAGATTGAATTGACACCAAAAAGTAATTACATTTGTACATTACACAAAATGTATTTGTGTAAATCAGGAAAAAAAAAAAGAAATAGCCTCAAAATCAATTTGTTTCTAATGAGTAAAGGTCAAGACAACAGCTGTATAAACATTTGGCAATCTAAAGACTCACCTAACTCAAATGCATGAAGCAAAAAAAAACATACCTGAAAAAGATATTTCAATTTCTAGTTAAAGCTCTGAAAGTAATTACTTTGTTCCCTGTACAAGACCCCAAAACAGGAATCCACAGACTTAAACATCTCTAGATAACTAACACCCTGCAGACCTTCAGTTCTGCAATTTCATCCTCCAGCTCCACTGATGTGAATAAATGTGTGTGAGCTGAGTGCCCAATATCCCAATATCTTTTTCCAGTGTCTGTGTAGCCCTTTCAGATGTGTACATTCTTCCTCTTTGAGTTCATCCAAATATATTCTAGAAGTGAAAGTGCAGAGCGTGAAAACTGAAACTGTATTGCACTAGGAAAAATATTTTTATCCTTCAGCCATCTGTTACTAAGAATGTAAACAATGCCATTTCAGACATTCAGCTATTCTCAATATTCTTCCAGTAATTTCATTAAACATTTACCTTTACTAGGGATCAGTATTTTTTAACTGTTACATTTTGTGGCCCTAGAAATGTATTCTGCTGCTTTGGTTTTAAATCAGCTGGGACTGCCCCAGAATAAAACTCGATTTTAAGAAATAAGGCATTCCCCAAAACATAAGTGGTAGAAACTGGGTTTGGAATAGTCAAAGAAATTCAACTGTAATTCATACATATGCACATCTGATTAACTTTGGAAGGGAGGAGAAAAAGCGATGTTCAACCACTGTTACTTGCAAAAAGATCCATAAACGCAACTAGAAGAGAATTTGATTAAAAAAGGTGAAACATTTTGCTGTCAATGCTCCTCCCCAAACAAAATTAATTCAAGTCCTTTAGCAAATCTGACTCAAAACACAATCTAGACACGTTTCATGCACTTCACACTGAACAACAACGTGACACGGTGAAATCGTTGTTAGGAGGTGAAGAGCTGTGCAGGCCATCAAAAACCACGAACACAAACACCTGGTCATCTGAAAGGAAGGTGGTGACACAGTGCCTCCAACAAGAAAATGTTAGCATTCCTGAGGACTATACAGCATATGCTTTGGGGGACTTCAGAGACAAATTAATGTCGTTTTGTGTACTGCTGTGCCCACCGGATGACATAGAAATTTTATAGATGTATCACAACAAGAAAACTAATATAGCCAGCCTTAATTATAGCCGAAGTGCTTCACTTTGTATCACAAATACAATTTTTATATTTACTTTCCTATAATTTTTCAAGCTTTCATGTGGGGAACAGAACAAAATTCCTGGAGAATCATTCTCCAGTCCTCCCCTATGGAACACTAGCAAGGTGAATTGTCCCTGTAGGTGATTATAAGCAAGTTGTAGTTTGTAAATACAAGAGATAAATGCACTGTGCATGCATAAGATGAATGGAAATATCCATCTTGCTTGAGAATCTCACTGATGACATTTGCTTGACAAGAACACAGTGGGAAGGTTTAAAAATAGTGCATGCAAGTCCAGCTTATTTTAGGTGTCCTGGCACTTGAAGACCCTTTTGCTTTCCATCTCATCTCTTCAAATGTTTCTTACCTGCTGTCCTCATTGCCTGCATCTTTTCAAGCTACCTGCAGCCACTCTTTTTTAAACAATAATTCTTTTTCAGTTCCTAGCAAGCTTTTATCCCTGCTCCTCTCTGGAAACAACTGTTCTTCACGCTGCTTCTGTCTTGTTGCTGCCCCGTTCTCCTTTTACAGGCCTTCCTCTTCTGTTCACTCACCCTTCCTGTTCCTTCCATGCACTTCCATTCCTATCACCTACTGTTCACCACATTTCTGTTCTCACACCTCTCTGCCAAGTTTCAAATCTTGGCTCCCACCATTTTTGTAAACCAGTTTTAGTGAAGTCAGTCTTCCTTCATAAGCTACTCTTTTTATTTTTTAATATATCAGGCATAGCTGAATGAAAAAAAGTGGATATGATTTCATATCCTAAAGCATTCTTTAGCTCACTAGAAGGAAAGAGTTTTACAAAGTGGCTTAGTATTTATTATTATAGGCTTCCAACTGCCATCAGAATTCACACTAGGTTAGGGAAAGTTTTCCAAAAGGTTGACCCCCTTTGATCCTTCTTTCTATTGTCTCTCACCTTCTCCTTTAAAACTTCTTATTCTGATCCTACAGCAGTTTTTGTTTGTTCAGTTTTTTCAACTTTGTTTTGTTAAAAACACTCTGTCCAACCTATCCCAAGCACATCTTGCTTCTGAATCAGAGTTATGCTACGACACACTTGTGTTTCCCCCTCATCCCCTTTTCAGTACAATCACTTATGGAAGTCTAAAAACAAGGAGATCTAAAGATAGTAAAGAATTCATCTAGAAGGAATATAGAGATCATCAAAACACTAACAATTTACTGGAATTCATTAATTTAAGGTGTAAATCCAATGGTAATAACACAGTGTCAAGGATGCTTCTATAGTCCTCAAAACAAGACATATTCAATAATATTATGAGTGGTTTAGTAAAGTGTTGTGAAGGATGGGACAAAACCTTATTCTGATGCAACTTCATGTAAATTTTTACACGCTGTTACAATATCTAAATATGTCAAAGAACAGTCAAAACAATTCCATCTTGTATGAAGTCAGAAAAAAGAGTAGTAATTAAAAAAAAATTGTTTGCCCCTGTGCATAAAATACTTGGAAGCAATCAACATTCAAGTATTTAAAAAAAAAAAACAAAAACAACACACTTTAAACCAGCAGTGTTAGAAGAGAGATCAGCCTGTTATTTCCACTAAAACAGGGAACCTGCCCATTAAATTCTCATCAATCAGTTGCATCAAAAGAAGTCCATGTCACATACTGTGTGCACACACGCACAGTTACACAAGCACAAAACATGAACACACCAACAGCATCCAACAACTCCCAGAACAAATGACACACATCAGCATGCTGGCACACTCGGTGGCAAACCCTTTTCTTGCCGGGCAGACTTTATCAGGGAAGAGACGCAGAATATTCGCCGGTTCCAGTTCCTACAATCATCCAACAAGACTCCATTACCACAAAGAGTTTAGAACTTAATGCTTTGTAAGTTCACTTAACTGAAGCAATCATAGGAAATCTTACCATTCTCACTATTTGTCCCAGCAGTTTTCTTCGAGCATTACACTCTTCAGGCTTGAGCACAACCATTACAAATATCTCCACCTAGAACGCTTCCATAGATAAAATTACCACAGCTGTGTGGGGTCTGCTGCCCTGAAAACTATACAGGGGAACTTACAAAGCATACCTACAGTGGGGACAGAGGAGTATTACTCTTCATACACTGCAAAGAGTTAGTGCATCCTGTTCAGAGACCTACATATGGGACAAATTTTGACCTCTGTGACATCTGAGAATCCCATTCAATGACACCGCATTTCAAGAGTTGCCCAGATGATCAGAGTTTGGACTTTGGATCGTATTTTTTGGTATTAACAGAGCTAGTTTCTTCTTCTGTAAATACCCTAACTATAAAATTTTTTTAAAAAAATATGATAAACATGATAAATTGGTCAATGAGTACAGGGAGTATGCAGAGACTCCCTCTATTTTGCAGGATTCAAGACTTTCCCTTCATACCGTGTTGTTCTGACATTTACAGATGCTTTTGTCTTTTCTGCAGCTCTTACAACAGGTACACACCACCCACCTTTGCTTTGCAAAGGCATCAACTCTCAGACTTTCCTGCTATGTCTTAACAGAAAGCCATATTTCCAATTTGTTTGCATTTTAACCTATGTTAAAGCACAATAACTTTCAGCAAGACAAAATACATATATTATAGACTACTAACAAGTTAGTAGTGCAAGTGCATTGTCCTCACAATTTTGAGCTCAGCAATGTTCTCTTTCAATTATGTTTTAAGTAACTACTGATTAGGGGACATAATCATATCTACCAGCATAGCAAGCACCTGATTTTCATTCTGTTTATTTTTCCTTCTGTTTATTTTGGAAAAAAAAAAAAAAAAAAAGTTCATTCCTGCTTTCTTGTTCAGCTCAGCTGAGTAGCCCAAATCCAACACAGCATTTGAACCCATGCTAAAAAGATGGGAGTGTTGGATGTTTTGTGTGCAGTTAGACCTGCTTGATTCCAAACACTCATCTTGATGAGAATGTATGTTTAAGTAATGAGAAATAATAGCAATTAATAATTTCTTAGCTAGTAGAGATCTCATTTTGCTGATCTCTAACAGACTTGTACTTTTTTTTTTTTAAATCAATAATGTCACAAGTCCATCACTCAAAATATTTCAGTTCATTGAATCTTCAAAATCGCTCCTACACTGTTAGAATACCTATTTGCCAGAAAAAAGAGCTCAGCAATGTTTTATATTATACAGTAGCATGAAGAAAAGATCACTATGTGCATCAAATTAAATAATACAGTATTTACATACCTTAAGGCAGACAGAATAGAGCAAAAAACGAGGATAAAAAAATCTACTCAGTGGAGAACACTGACAATAAGAAAGGCTCTCCAATATAGACAGAAAACAGCTGATTTATCACTAGCAATTTACACATCAATTTACAGCTTAACAGCTACAGGGGAAAACAGAAGAAAACACGAAAAACAGTCACCTCTGTAACCGTAATTTCACCACAATTTTTTATTATCAAAAATGCAGAATTCAGTGGGGCAGTGCAAACACTTAGATGTCATTCACACTGCTTTGAAAAGAGCCTTTCTCACTGCTTCGAAAAGAGCCTCTGATATTACTTACCTTTGCTGAATTTTTATTTCCTATGCAGTGGTGAAGGGGTTTGTAGGAGAGAGAGGAACACAGAAGCTTTAGACTGGCAGCTATTAATGATTTATCATTCTTTCTAAAGCATCAGAAAAACCTCCAATGAAATCCAAGATTTGAGTTAGAGCTCAAACTGAGGGAGAACAGCAGCTAGTGGTTTTATCTATATTTTCTATTTTTTAAAATGGTACGGTCACCATCTCCTCCTCAAGTTCATAAAAATGGGTCAAAATGAATTATCATCAAGTCCTAAGTACATTTAGTATTCCATTAACCACAGGTTCTTCTGCCTGCCTTGGGCATTGGAGGTCTGTGTCTCCTCCTGGTGTTTACAAGTTTCTTCATCCTAGACAATGTCCAGTTTCTCAACCATTTCAAATCATCAGAACTACAATTACTGTTCGTCTTCCACATGATTTTACCACACCAAATAAAAATTTCATCTTGAGGAATCAAACAACAAAACAAAGTCAGTACATATATCCTCCTTACTATTTGTCACCTTTGTGATACCACTCTCTTCTGCGCCAATCATTTTCTCCTGGGTATACAAAATAATGCAATTAAAAAAAACCTCACAGGATAAAAGAAAAGACAAATGAAGAAAAAAATTGCCTCAGAAATATTTAATAGGCTATAGAAGTAGAGCAGGAGTGTAAAAGGATGGGAATAGATCAGCTGCAACACATGTAAGGCCTTCAACAGGGCAGACTTTTTGAGCAACAGAACAAAGAAACTTCTTGATTCAGTACAGTGTGTTCACTTGTCTTCCACAGAAACTGATCTGCCTGTCACCACAACTGCTTTACACTTTTGTCTGAGTTCAGACAACAAACATTTGACTCTCTTCTCTTCATGAGATTTGGCTGAAAAGCTCTCGGGGCAAGATTCCTCAGTTTTCCCTTGAAGAAGGAAGAGTTAAACCAGTGAAGAATATGCAGTATTAGAACAGTGATTTCCTAAGCAGTCCAATTCTTCTGATGGAACACCCTGAAGCACCACTGTTGGATAAGTTTTGTCCAGAGCTGAGCAAAGGGAACCAGCTGGAAAAAATGGTCAGCACAGGAAAGAAAAGCTTCGTCTCTTCTTGCCTCCTGTGCATCTCGTTAAATCTGCACAAACAGCCAAATTTCTGCAGCCAGAACTGAGCATGCGCTTGTATCCTGCTCTCTCAAAGCAGAAAAACACCACCTTAGACATTGAACTAAGAAAAAGCCTTCATGCTCCAAAAAAAAAAAAAAAAAAAAAAAAAAAAAAAAAAAAAAAAAAAAAAAAAAAAAAAAAAAAAAAAAAAAAAGTATGTGTAGAGTGAAAAATTATCTGCATGCAAGAAATCATAGTAAGATTTTTCTCTCATTTAAGTTCCTCTTAAAATAGACTTAAATGAATTTCATGTATTGTTCATTCCACAGATAAGGGGCAGAATTAACACAGACACATGTCAGATTTGGAGTCAAGATCAACTAAGAGCCATTCTGTCTTCCGAGGCAAAACACAAAAAACGTTATTTTAAATTACTAACTGCTACCCATGGAAATACATACCCAAACCTTCTGATTCAAACAGGCAGGTGTCATCCACGCCTACATCTCTGCACCAGGATAAGAAATTCGCTGTGTTGTCCCGTGCAAAAAAAGACCCTGAAGGAGCATTGGCTTTGCAAGGAATCTTCCGAACAGGTAAAGTCTGAAAAACAGAAAAAAATTCTCTGTTTAGATAAAATGATACATGCTGGCATAACACTTAAATATTATGAAATCAACATGCAGTTTTTGCACAGATGGGTGACTCTCACCAATGCACTGCCTTGGCCATTAAAGAACCCAAAGCAAAGAAGCCTGAGAAGTGAATTTAACAGCACATCAAGTTTTCAACCACAGGATCTTTCCAAAAAGCATCATTATAGTCCACGCCACGTGAAGCTGAGAGCTGAACCAGAGTTAGTTACTTCCCAGGAATATTAGCAACTACAGTTTTGGGATTTACTGTTTAGTCCAGTTCAGTGAATTTAAAAAAAAAAAAAAAATCATAAAAACAGACTTTAGGAACTGAAATTTGACACAATTAAGGATGAATTAGTTTCACTTCTAAGTTAGGAGGGAACCAGAGCAAAGGAAGAGGTCTGTCTCCATCTTAACAACACACACAAGCCCCCTGTGCTCGACACAGAAATGTAAATTTAGTAGCTACAAGTTAACACGGGCTCTCACTGGACCAGAGTAGTCCCATTTACATGATTTTGATATCAGAGAGGATGCAACTGATACAGCATCAATACCTGAACCAGAGTAATTGCCACGGCAATTATTTTGCTCATATTGGTACCTTTATTGAGACATCTACAAAGAAGACCTTAGCATTCAGTTCTCACTGAAGGTTTCTTTTCCTCAAATAAAAAGCAGCTGTAGTTCGTGGCAAAATGATCATTCTTAGATGTCAGTATTTAAAGAGAGCTTAGAAGGAATCGATATATTATATTAGACACATGACAGTGGTGATGTAAGGGCAGAATTCACAGAGCTACTCACCACTATTTACCCGACCAACCAAATAAACTGCAAATAGAATAACTGCAGGGATAAACACCATTCTACTTATTTTATTGGTACGTCAATTGGAGCTTAGAAATTGTCTCAGATATACAAACATGTCTTACAGGTCTATGCATTTGGAACTATTCCTCAAATCACCATCTAGCTGTCATTCCCCCATGATTCTTACTCCAATTACATGATTTACACTTCCTGGCTTGTCAAAAATGTGGTTGTGGTTCAAAATATTTGCAAGGAGATATTAATATTTTTCTATAATATGTTATAAAACACTAACCATTTGGAAACAATATTTTAAAGAAAAATCCAAGTAAACCTTGTGTGACAGACACCATATCACCTCCTGGAACAAGAGAGGGGAAGGAGGAAGAAAGCGGAGGAGTAAAAACAGTTGTTCTCTAATCCAAAATAAATAAAAAAACTATGAAACCTGAATTCTTTCAAGTGGTTCTAGATATGGAAAAACCTTATAGATCAGAGCACAGTGAAGCTTTTAACATTATTTTTACCTCCTTTCCATTCTTCTGGGGGGGAAAAAAAAAAAAAAAAAAAAAAAAAAAAAAAAAAAAAAAAAAAAAAAAAAAAAAAAAAAAAAGTATGTGTAGAGTGAAAAATTATCTGCATGCAAGAAATCATAGTAAGATTTTTCTCTCATTTAAGTTCCTCTTAAAATAGACTTAAATGAATTTCATGTATTGTTCATTCCACAGATAAGGGGCAGAATTAACACAGGCACATGTCAGATTTGGAGTCAAGATCAATTATGAGCCATTCTGTCCTTCGAGGCAAAACACAAAAAAACGTTATTTTAAATTACTAACGGCTACCCATGGAAATACATACCCAAACCTTCTGATTCAAACAGGCAGGTGTCATCCACGCCTACATCTCTGCACCAGGATAAGAAATTCGCTGTGTTGTCCCGTGCAAAAAAAGACCCTGAAGGAGCATTGGCTTTGCATGGAATCTTCCGAACAGGTAAAGTCTGAAAAACAGAAAAAAATTCTCTGTTTAGATTAAATGATACATGCTGGCATAACACTTAAATATTATGAAATCAACATGCATTTTTTGCACAGATGGGTGACTCTCACCAATGCACTGCCTTGGCCATTAAAGAACCCAAAGCAAAGAAGCCTGAGAAGTGAATTTAACAGCACATCAAGTTTTCAACCACAGGATCTTTCCAAAAAGCATCATTATAGTCCACGCCACGTGAAGCTGAGAGCTGAACCAGAGTTAGTTACTTCCCAGGAATATTAGCAACTACAGTTTTGGGATTTACTGTTTAGTCCAGTTCAGTGAATTAAAAAAAAAAAAAAATAATAAAAACAGACTTTAGGAACTGAACTTTGACACAATTAAGGATGAATTAGTTTCACTTCTAAGTTAGGAGGGAACCAGAGCAAAGGAAGAAGTCTGTCTCCATCTTAACAACACACACAAGCCCCCTGTGCTCGACACAGAAATGTAAATTTAGTAGCTACAAGTTAACACGGGCTCTCACTGGACCAGAGTAGTCCCATTTTGATATCAGAGAGGATGCAACTGATACAGCGTCAATACCTGAACCAGAGTAATTGCCACGGCAATTATTTTGCTCATATTGGTACCTTTATTGAGACATCTACAAAGAAGACCTTAGCATTCAGTTCTCACTGAAGGTTTCTTTTCCTCAAATAAAAAGCAGCTGTAGTTCATGGCAAAATTATCATTCTTAGATGTCAGTATTTAAAGAGAGCTTAGAAGGAACTGATATATTATATTAGGCACATGACAGTGGTGATGTAAGGGCAGAATTCACAGAGCTACTCACCACTATCTACCCGACCAACCAAATAAACTGCAAATAGAATAACTGCAGGGATAAACACCATTCTACTTATTTTATTGGTACGTCAATGGGAGCTTAGAAATTGTCTCAGATATACAAACATGTCTTACAGGTCTATGCATTTGGAACTATTCCTCAAATCACCATCTAGCTGTCATTCCCCCATGATTCTTACTCCAATTACATGATTTACACTTCTTGGCTTGTCAAAAATGATGCTTGTGGTTCAAAATATTTGCAAGGAGATATTAATATTTTTCTATAATATGTTATAAAACACTAACCATTTGGAAACAATATTTTAAAGAAAAATCCAAGTAAACCTTGTGTGACAGACACCATATCACCTCCTGGAACAAGAGAGGGGAAGGAGGAAGAAAGCAGAGGAGTAAAAACAGTTGTTCTCTAATCCAGAATAAATAAAAAAACTATGAAACCTGAATTCTTTCAAGTGGTTCTAGATATAGAAAAACCTTATAGATCAGAGCACAGTGAAGCTTTTAACATTATTTTTACCTCCTTTCCATTCTTCTGGGGAGGAAAAAAAAAAAAAAGAGAAAAAAAAGGGGGAAAAAATGCTCAGTTCCTCACAGAACAGAGATTTTCTTTTCTTAAAAAAAACAAAACAAAACAACAACTAAAAAAAAATCCAAAACCCTAATAAAAAGCTGCTAGCACTAGACACATTTCAAGACTAGCACCCTTTTCCCATCACACTAATTTCTTCGAAGAAACAATGAGTATCTGTATCCTGAGGCAAATTCTTATTATGCTCTTCAGACTCCTTCACACGTTGAATTTCCTCTCGTTGACTCAGTCTTTACGAAGAAGTAATGCAACATTTGTCTGTCTCTGCCCCTGTGTCCTTTCCCAGGAGATTTTGATTGGACAAGCCTAATAATCTTTAGAGAGCACCCACTTCTTTTAAAGGGAGTCACACAGAAGTCTCTGGCAGCCTGCTGGAGGAAGGTCACCAAGTCCAGCCTGCATCCAGAGGAAAGTTGTCTAAAACAAGGCTTCTGTCTGATGATTTCCTACTAAATCTTACACAAAACATTTAAGTAACCTTAAACCTTCCTCAAAATAATTTCCAAGGGGCCTAAGCTGACCTTATCTCCTCCAGTCCAGAAGAGGAACAAGCACTGTGGGCAGGGATGTTTCAATGGCACAAAGCAACAAGAGCTGGGCTGTGCCATGAGGGAAAATAAACCAGGATGATCCCAGTACAGGCAGTGGCAGCCCTCATTGGCAATAGTGCAGTCCTGACACCAATTATTGTGTGATTTTTAGTGTTTCAGTGGAATCAGTTCCTTCAGAAATACACAACTGGTTTAGAATTAACCCCAACTGGTGGGTAGATTCAAGAAGATGCCATTTCATAGCACTGTGTCTTAATCTAGTCACATAAAACATTCACTGTACCTACAACACACTTGATCTTATTCTCACCAAATCAAATGACCAGCAGCTCTAAATTGGTTTAACAACCTGAAAATCAAACAGAATGAACTTCTTTTCTGATATCATCTCTGCCTGGACCAGATCATCTGAAGTGGATGCTGAACCAACTGAGTAAATAGGTCAAGGGGACTAAACAAATTACATCTGGCACAACTAACTAATATAAAGCACAAATCCTGGATTAACAGCACTGTGACAAAGATGACAAGAAGCCAGCTCCAGTATTCCTGGCACTTGCAGACTTGTGCATAAGGTACTTCAGAGAGCACAGAAAGGGAATAAGGCTACAGTTAATTTACATGTGAGAGCAGACCTGCAGTGTCACATCATGTCACCTCCCCAATCTCTCTTCAGTTCTCATCTCTGGGTTTTCCACAGTGTCCATGTGTTACTTTGCTCTCAGGCTTGCCTTTGCAGAAAACCAGCAAGTCTTCTCTGAGAAAAAAAAAAGCTGTTTCTAATGCCAGGAACAGCTCAGAGGGGGATTACAGGTGAATCATACTGGGTTTGTTTTGCTTCCATGCAGTTCTCCAACTCCAGATGATTTGAACCGCTTTGCCCTGCCACAACCCCTGATAAACAGCCTATGTTATTTCATGTCCTGCTAAGGGTATTAAACACTGCTCTGGAAGTCTGTGATAAACCACTCACACTATTTCAGAACATTTGAACAACAACAAAAAAACCCAAACCAAGCCAAGCAACAACAACCAAAAACTACTGTGCTACACGACTGGTGGCTGCCATCTGGCAATTAGAGGAGACTTGGACTCAGGATGGGCACAACCCATCTGCTCTCTCCTGGGCCCTGAGCCCAGTGGGCACAAACAAGCCCATGGCACTGGTCCTGGAGACCAGGAGCTGCTCCTTGGCACAGACTCCTTCAGCAGCACACAAGCAGCTACAAGTGAGGAGGCAGCCAGGAGAACCTGCACTGCCTTTCTTTTAAGGAGCCATCGGGAAGGCTTTGCAGTGCCCAGCAGGAATGCACGAAGTCCTGCTTCTCCCCTGGGTTACTGCTGCTCCCCAGTACCAATGACACGCTAATAAATCTGGTTCTAAATGTATCTCCTGATTTAGGCATATCACAGTGATGGAATATAGAATTTCTTTCAAGAAGACCAATTCAGAACAGACGGTTTACGTGTCAGAAATCATCTGAAATTTCATGCACGTGACAGACTATCCACAAATTATGTCTCTATACTTTGACAACTAAGATGGACCTCTAAACACAGCTGGTTAACTTGGTTTCACTATGAGGCCTAGACATTCATGGAACTTGCAACATTTCTTTTACAATTATGAGGATCACAGTGTTTTTTTAGAAGTATGTTTTTGGTAGTAAGAGTACGGTACAGAACACCAGAGTTAAATAAGCAGATTTGTGATGTTCTCTAGTTTTATAGGAACAGGAAAAAAATCTTGATTAACAGATGTCCCAAACAACTCAGAAGTGACAAACACCCAAATGTAAAAACAAGACACAGAAGGGAAAACCTCCTGCTTTATTGAAGGACAAAAAAAAAAAAAAAAATCTTTAAATAATTTTCTGGAGCACATACTACACACATAAATATCCATGGCATCACATGATCTCACTAAAAATGCAGCATTTTAAATTTCATCCCATTTCCCGCAATATTAGGGTCTTGTTGAAGGGAACAGAAAAAAAAAAAAAAAACACAAACCCTACCCTCTTTTCTGTTCAATAATAGCACCACCAGGTTTATCATACAAATCATAGAGAAATACTCATATTTTCTTATCACCTAATAAATTTCCCTACCACCTTTCAAATAGAAGCCCACTTTTTCTTCCACATATCCAAAACTGTCGCCGTAATGTTCAAATGAAAGCTCTTATTTAAGGAGGGTTTCGTGCACAAATATCTTTTTACTGATTTTTTAAAAAATGGCCTGACTATTTCAAAAGTGCTCTCTGACAGATCATTCTGAAGTAATTAGGTTTCCATATGGCAGGACTGACTTTTGTTGACATAGTATAGCATA
>NW_020956029.1:98928-126840 GCF_003031625.1 Empidonax traillii
CTGTCGCCGTAATGTTCAAATGAAAGCTCTTATTTAAGGAGGGTTTCGTGCACAAATATCTTTTTACTGATTTTTTAAAAAATGGCCTGACTATTTCAAAAGTGCTCTCTGACAGATCATTCTGAAGTAATTAGGTTTCCATATGGCAGGACTGACTTTTGTTGACATAGTATAGCATAACCGCAGTTGCTTTGAAACAGCAGTGGCCGCAATTACTCCTATCAAGTATCACCAAAACAATTCCCCAGTCACACTCCTTTTACAATCTTGTCTTGTTGACGTGCATGCATGTGGTTTAATGCAGGATGTGAAAGTGTGAGTGAAACACATGATGCAATCCTGGAAAAATGCTGTCAGGTTCGCTTCTAAACCCGAAAGGGACTCTCTCTTAACGCCGATGCTCTGAAATCACACGGAAAAACGTGGGGTTTGTGCTGCTTTTTTCGCAACAAGGGTTCACAAATACATTAAAAAAAAAAAAAAAGGGCATTTATTTATAGAAGACTTAAGATCTGAGGCAAATTTTCAAGATTCCTAATCATATTTCCCCTCTGTGAAGAGATGACTTCACAACTTTTTGAACTGTCACTTACTGTTCAATAAAAAGAGGAGCAAGTTCGTCTGCTATGAAAAAGTGTTACAGTTAGCTAGGTACTCAGAAGAAAAATTTGCCTGTATCTCCTGACGACCTACATTTACCAAAACGGGGGGTAAAATTATGCTGTGCAGTAGCTGACTGCAGGGGTGTCTCTTATTCGGCCATTTAGTGTTGCACGAGGATAAATTCATACTGAAATGTGATTATATCAGCTAGACAGAACACGTACCTGGTTTGGAACTTTTTACAATTTTGCCTTTAACTTATTTCTGTGGCCAGTAGCAGTTCTTCTTTTGCAATTCTTCCCTCATTTTGCTCAGGTATTCTCGGAAAAACCCTCCTTGCCTTATAAAATCTCAATTAGCTCTTTAGGATAGGGAATGGAAAAGAGAAGCTCTGCCACAATCTTCTCTGCCAATGTTATTTTGCTCTGCCTTTTGTTAATTTGTTGAACATAAGTCAACTGGGGCTCATTGCTATAAGAACTGAGTTATTACAATTCCCCTCACTACAGAATGACCATCCTTTATTCAGTTGCTGTTCTTAATTCTTCAGGAACTCAAACATAAAGTAGTTAGATCCCATTTATAAATAACAAAAGAGCTGTTTAGACACTGGTTTCAGCAAGGAAAAGTTAAGTTTACCTGAGGCTGCTTTGCAGCGCCAAAATCCAGGTTTCGGAAAGCGCCATGAAGTATGAACTAAACATTATATTAATGAAACGAATATCTGCAAGATAAAATAACTACTCCTTGGCAAGGTGGGCCCGGTTTTGTTTTCTCTTTACCCCATTTAGTATGGAAGGGAATACTTTTCAAATATAACAACTGGACCAAGAGTGAAAAGGATGTGCTAAATAGACAGGCAAAATGGTTAGAAGGAACTCTGGATTTGGAAATACATACACAGAATTTAAAAGCATTTGCCACTAGGGAAAAAAAAACAAACAAAAAAACCAACAAAACAAACAAACAAAACAATAAAAAAGCCAAACAAAACTAAGAAAAGAAATATAAACCCTTCAGCGCTCTTAAAGCTGTAAAATAAAAGTTAAAACCCAGGAAAATTTAAAATATGACAACTCAATATGGAGGTTTTTGAAGACTGAGGAGACAGCAATAACAACTGCCAAACTTTTCAACAGACATGGAACTAGGAACAACTTCTAGATCAACGAAAAATAACATTGCACTCACAACAAAGAAAGCAGCCCTTAGGCAATTCACTTAACAAGTGGCAAAACATTGTCCTATGGTGAAATACGGTCTTTCCATAGGCATATTAAGTCCTGTAGAAATATGTAATTTTAATGGAAGAGCAGATTGGATTTCAAGCTTAAAGATCATGTGTTGACCAGATTTTTACCCTATGTAAACACTGCAGAGATCATCAAAAGCCAAAAATCACTCATTAGCAACTTCCTAGATTCTAAGAAAGCACTTGTGGATACTTTGGAATCCCTAGCAGGTTTGTGATATGCCAGTAAAAATAATTAACGTGATCAAGGCTTTACATAAACACACAGACTACAATGTTCAAATAAATACAGAACTAAGTGATCGCCTTAGCCATGGAATTAAGTGCCAAAGCAGAATACATTCACCCACATGGCATTAGCTGTAACCTCATAAGAGTAAGCACAGAGGGAGAATAAGATTAATTTAAAAGCAATATAGTTTTAAAAGTTAAGAATTTTTTCATGGCTTTGTTCTGCGTGGTGCTCTGTCCAAGACACATATTACTCATCACACAGCAAAGTAATAGTTCTGAAAAACTAATTTAAACAGAAACACTGCAACTTCCACTTCCAGCAGCATGTCAGAAAGCCAAGGAATACAAGAGACAATTCCATCCACACACAGTGCACTGTACAACTGGGATACCCAGTAAATAATGCCAGAAAGCAGCAATGCAGGAGCTTCATTCACCAGCTGAAGCACATCCGACTATTTGACTAACAAGTAATTTAAATGAAGCCTAGGGACATGTGCATTTCAGTGTTTGGTGACAAAAATCACCATGTCTGTCAAGAGTCAGGAGGCCACCTCTCAGAGCCTGGCTGTTGGGCAGCTGGATAACACCCAGAGCGCCATAACCAGGAATTTGGCACTAGAGAGCACAACTGATGGAATCTGACATCGGAGAGCCCATCCAAAGAGATGCCAGACCTTGTTCCTGCCCACTCTGTTTGTGTAATCGAGGGAGGGATTAAGTCACTACAGTTCAAAGACTTGGGGAGTTCTGTAAATTGACTTTCAAAACTTCCAGACATCTAACTCTTAACATATCAATGTTAACATTTATTAATAGCCTCTCAAAACCTCGAAGAAGCAGCTCACCAACTCCAGGCATGTATGCCCCAAAAATTAAAAGCCACTGCTCCTACTTCTCTACATTCCGAAATTGTAGAAGGCCAAAGGCAAAAGTCAAAGGTGGTTTGTTTGGTTTTTTTTCTTTTTTCTAATGCTATAAAAGGATTAAAGACTGTGACTACAATTAAATATCACTAAAAGAGAGAGACTGCAGTTTAAAAAGTTTTTAAATTTTACTAAGGTTTTATAAACAGAAAATAAGAGACACTAAGTCAAGGCAATTACACTTTATCTTTGATAGATGAATCTGAGCTTTCCCCCATCCCAAACTAAGGAGTCAGAGCTGAACCCGCCTAGAGTTAGTTGAAGAAGTTAAAGAGTCCTAGTTTCTGAATTTCCCTCATTCATATTGCAATTAAATGAGGAAAAAAAAATAGGAGGATTGCAATTAATAGGAGGATTGCACTTGTTTGTGGCATTGTCACACAGCAAAACTTGTGAATGAATGAACATGCCAACTACATGCATGAGTAGCAATCTTTCCATGAAATCTTAAAGTATTTCCATGAGATAGAAATGGTCAAGTCTGGCTGAATTTTCATGGGACGCATTTTGCAAAGTATCTTATTAACCCACAGTTATGTTTTATGAAACTTCACGTTCCTGAAGGGGACACGATTCTCTGAAAACAAAACGTGAAAAAAACCAGATTTTGGCAAAACCAACTAATTTCAGTCACAGAAACTTCAAAATCATGTGTTTTGCTTGATCCTCCCGGAAGAACCCAAGCTAAGGATGAGGATCAATCTTGCCCTTTGTGATCTTCTGAGGTGGGAGGCAGGGTGGGGGTTTCCCAGGCCTCTCTGTCAGATTAGCTCCAAATGGTGCTTCACCTCCCAGGAGACAAGTGTCAAGGAAGACAGTGATAAACACCTAGGCAGTCTGAAACAAGGATGGAATTCTCTGAGATGCATTATCTGTGTGGTTTTTGGATTTTCAGATGTTTAACAAAGACACAATTCTTACACAGGTGCCAAAAACATTCAGGAAGAATTGAAATCAGAAAAGCTTCTGCACCCAAAGGCATGGCTTTTCCTCTCATGCAGAAATCAGGAGCCAGGGAAGGAGATTTAGGAAAAACAGGCAAGGAAAAAGAATCAGCGTGTGAAGATGTGGAAACAAACATTCCAGGAATCCCGATTCAATACTTGCATCTTATGCATTATTTGTACAATCCTTTTTATCAGCCATGGTAATAGGAAACATCTCTGACATTTAGAAAAGAGGCTGCAAACCCACGTGTGCCCACTACACAAAACTGTAATCCAAACCACAAGTAATTAAAACAAGAATAAAGAAAAGAAACAGCAATTACAGTTTGCTCCTGCTTTTCAAAACTAGGTAAGACCTTCAAGAACAGCCACAGTAAAGCTGATGTGTTATTAGACTAATAGGGTTTATGAAAGTTTATGCAGTTACATAAGTACTCCAAAGCCCTGTATGTTCATTTTTTAAAAAAACTGTATCTTTGTCTTTATGATAAAGAACCTGAATTTCTGTGCATTTTTTAATTAGAAACCACAAGGAAACTGCTTGAGCTGTGGGAATTCTAAGCAGGTGTAGAACTTAAAAACATCTGTGACTTGAAAAATGTGTTGGAACCTCTAATCTATATGGCCAAATTTCTAAACCAGCCTTAAAGCAATCTCTAAAGTTGTGATCAAAACTTCACTGTATACTTGAAGCATTTGGGGCCAATTTACATGTACAAAGACAAGTGGGAATTCATGTTTATTAAAAAAAAAACCAAAACAAATTAGACATAAGTGATGTCTGTTTTCTTCCTCTGCATTGCAGCCACCATTTATGTTCAGTTTCCATTGTTTCAGAAATTTTGGCACATTGTTTAAGTTCGAGACTCACTGTTGGTAAATGCAGCAAATTCAGCAGTTCTTGCTTATTCATTATTCCCTAAAAACCACTACCTTTGACCTAGGAATTGCACAATTAAACTGGAGACAGTTGGTCTAAATGACATTTTCTCAAACTTGGAAATATATATGGTAATTTCCATACAAGTCCCTAACCTTACATTTCTGTTCCAGACTATTCCTAATAGCCTAAGTAAAAAGCCATAAAAAAGATATGTTAGAAAGATTTTTACAGTTTGCTTTTAAGATTTAACAAAATAAATAATAAGAATGTTGCAACAAATGTCACACAAGAGGCAAAATCCAACAAATCTAAAATCAGTTGTTTATAAATTTCTCCCAGAAAACTGAAGTAATGGTAAAAATGCTGTGAAAACTTCTGGGCTTAATACAGATTTTACAAAGTGCTTAAGTATTAGCATTACATACCAGACCAAAGTTAATTAAACATCTCTGGAAAATGCTTTGAGATGTTTTCTAGTTAAATGACAACCCTTCCAAGTAGTTCTTCAGTGTATTCACCTGGAAAGTGCCAGGTGAACGACCACATAATTGTTCAGAAATCTCCTTTCATAGTCTGGTGGGAAGCTTCCCTCTTATCCTACCATGCAATCCTCCTGCAAGCACAAACTCCAGTTCCAGGAGTTATCTGTTGAGGCAAAAAAAAAGGTTTGTGCACATGACCTGCTGCAGGCAAATCTTACAGCTATCTGCATGAAACCTGGTAGCAATCCAGCTGGATGAGCTCAGCAAGCTATTGACATGTCTGAGAAAGGTACGGGGAATTCTCCAACAAGCAGCTTTACAGTCTTGTGGAAATGATTCCTTCCAGATGGATTAGCGCTCTTGAGTCATTTTTGCAAGATTATTCTTTTCCTCTCATATCCACATCAGTCTGCCACTATGAAGATTAATACACAAAGAGACAATGCTGGGTTTTTTTATTCCTCCCAAGTAACTGAGAGCCGTATCTATTTTGTATATGATTAGAAATTGGCTCCAGGAGCCTTTATTGCAAAATAAAAGTCTCCAGGAAAGAGCAAGTGTGCAGACAAGAAAAAGAAAAAAAAACACTCTACCCCAGACCACAAAGAATCTGTTCATAGCCCAACAACTCCTGCAATCCTATCCACGCAATTCTCAACTGGAGAGTCAGATTTATAACTTGCAGGGGGCACCTGAACATGGCTCTGCTGCAGCTGAGGGCTCTTCCACTGGGCAGACAGATTCAAGAAATCAAATTCACAGAGTACTGTGTATCCATCCCATCTGTAGGACACAGATAACCTTGAGAAACTGAAGCCTACAGTATAAATAAAACCACCATATTGATCAGCTCAGACCTTCAGCTTGGCCTGAAAGCAAGATCCAGACTCCAGATCCAATTCTGAACCACTGGTCCAGATTCTCTGCTCTAGGACAAAGTTCCCTGCCTTTTCTTGTAGCCCCATTGCAGGGCAGACACACAGCTCTTTGAAGCAGTAGATCCACAAGAAAAGATCCTTCTCTCATCTACATTTAGAGAACCATAAGCTTCCATGTTTCTTGTAAATGAGCAAAGTTAAATATAATGCTGTGTGTTTGGGTTTTGTTTGTTTGTTTGTTTTGTTTTTGTTTTGCGGGATTTTTTTGTTTGTTTTGGTTTAGGTTTTTTGTGGTTTTGGGTTTTTTTTCCATATTAGGAACTACCTAATAGTAATCAAAGCTCACCAAATGAGGCAGCAATAGCTAAAGTGCTCAAAGCACTTGACAAGTGTTCACAAATCAAGTCACTATTGTACAGGGAAGAGTATTCCCAGGTTACAGATGTAGAAAGTGAAAGCCCAGATATTCTCCCAGAAGCAAACAGTAAGCTTATAGCTGACAGGGGAAAATATCGGGCCTCCAGTTTACAATCTTGCTATTTTGCCACCAGCCTCTGAATTCACTGACAGAATTCAGGTCAATCCTCTGGCTTTTCTCTGCAGTTTACAGGATTCTGCCTCTACTTCCACAGATATATGTAACTGTCTCTAGAAACAAGAACAATGTGAAATAAAAAACAGAGTTTTAAATCTCATCTGTTGAGAACCTGCATGACTCTGAGAAGCCAGTGCTGCCACAGTGATCTGCACTCACCAAGTATCAGATTGGCCAAGTACCTTTCCCAGGACCAAGTGAAAGCTCTGGGTACAGAAAAATTGCAAAATACACTTCAGGTACTATGACTGTGGGTAAGGTGTGGACAGAATCTCCCAATATTAGGATATACACAAATGTGCATTTGCAGAAATTACTATTTCATAGACAGCTGCAGTGGAATGGACATTCACATCCAAGGACACAGTTTACTCCCTGTTTTCTACACAACAGCTCAGTGAACATTCAGTTTAATCTTATTAAATCACTACCTATTGAAAGAATTAAAATCAACACATATTTGAATTAAAAATTCTAGAAGTTCAGAAATATTTGAACCTGGATTGGATTTTTTGTTCTTACTTTTGTTTCTTTCATTGGCCAAATCAATAGATCGTAGCTTCCTGAAAATGGGGCTAAATTTTACTTTCCAATTCATTATTTAGAAGTACTTACAAGAGAGATTTGAATTGAAATTTATCTGATTAACCTCTGAGAACTTGGAGAAAAAGGATAATTCAGTTTCAACCTGTTTCCTTTCATTTGTCATTGTTTTAAATGAAAAGTTTATAAATATATAGGCAGCTTCAAGGATGATGAACAGAATACTATGCCCTGCCTGTAAAAATGGTAACAACCATTAACACAAGCCCTGCCTATAAAAATGGTACCAACTATTAACACAATTTACTTATGTTTATTTTACAATCTTAATTAATGGTCCTGCTAAACTAAGCTAAATCAAATCAAATCTGGGCTCTGCACATACTGCACAGTACCTTGATGCTCTGAATTTGTTTGTACAGCTGTGAAACTCTCCAATTAACTATCTGTCAGGAAAAGTAAAATACTGGCAGGAGAGCATGGAGATGAAATCCAAGCCAATGGGAGAAAATTACAAAACGGCATCCTGTGACACGAATGACTTTTATGGAATAACTGCTGCTATAATAATAAGTCTGTAATTTCTAGACAGTTGATCATTAGCAGCAGCAGCACAGGTAGTTCCAACAACTTACTACCCTACAAATCCTGAGCATTTATTAAGATTGATATCAGTCATCTCCTTGTCATTTTATAAGTGTACATGGTTAGATTTATTTATGACTGTGAAAATCTCCAAAAAGAGGGAAAAAGGGCTTCTTACAAAATACATCATATACTCACACCAGTCTAATACTGCTTAAAAAAAAATCCATTTTCATTTAAAATCCTGAAGTTTTGTCTGTCTCTAGCAAAGGATCAGCTACAATATCAATGTTTTCAGAATGATCAGGTTTTGAAGCATGGTTTAGTTGCTTAGCGAGGAAGAACATTGTCTTCTGGGACTTGCAAAAGAAACCTAGCACCTCACATCTTCTGCAAGGAACAATTTTTAAGTGCTTTTAATATCTTATTACTGAAGGGCTAACAAATTAAACAGCACAAAGTTAAGGAGGTAGAGTCATGGAAGACACATCCAGAGTGTCTAATATGATATCCAAAAGGTGCTTATTATGGCATTAAGCTCAGAAGGGCAAGGTGCAGAGACTGCATAAATGGCACCAGAGGCTGCCAAACTCTACTGCTCTAGATCACACACTGCTCCCCTGAATAACAAACAGATACCAAAGAATACGGCCCAGGTGGTATTTTCAGATGCAGGGATTTAGTCCTAAAGAGGCCTTACACAGGAGAAAAAAAAAAAAAAAAAAGGTACAAACTTTAAGTAACTTCTTAGAAGTTTGACCCTTGTGAAAGCATAGATTTGCATTTGTCTACTTGCACAACCAGCAGGGTATTCATCCCCAAGAAACAGTAACACAAAGAACATAAGAGTGGCTGTTATGCCTTCTGAAGTTCCAACAATTTTCATCTACAGGGACTTCCTCATCTGGGTGGGTTTCCTGTGTATTCAGCCTTCCAAGAAGTCTCTCTTCCATCCCATTATTCAGTGTTTGCTTAAACCCGGGTAAATTTTAACGGTCCTTGACAAGAATTGTTCAACTGGTTTGTAAACAAGCCCCCCCCTTTTGCTTGTCTGGCTTCTACTCCCTTCATTCAATGTCCTGCAGTCTTTGTGTAGAATATGAACTTCTACCTCACCTTCCTGATTTGGCAGGTTCTACCATATGCCTCTCTTCCCAAACTCAAGAGTCCTAATCTACTCAGTCACTCAAAAAACAACCTCATTACCCCCTTCATGCATATGAAATTACAACTCCATCCCCTTTCCTCTGACTCTTAAGAAAAGACTACCTTTGCACTGAACACCATTTAATTTCCTCTTCAGTCTCCAAAAGTTGAATTTCCATGTCACATTATCAGTAGTTTCCTATGTATTTTGAAAATGTCCCCAGTATCCTCAAGTGGGGATGACACAATAAAGGAAGTGTCGATATCAACACGACAATCTTCCTTCCAAATTTGGAAAACAAAATATTTTGGGAGGGACAACTGTTTTTGGCTTTTTTTTTTGGTCTCTGCTTTCCCAATGTATTCCACACTCAAAAAGGCTGTTGCTGGCCTAGGGGCTTTTTGTGAAATCTGAAGGAAGTTCAGTGTTCCCTAATAAGAAAGGGAATGATACAGCTGAGTTCACAAACAAACTGCAAAATTGACAGGGACCAGAAACATATTGCACAAGTTAACCCAGAAGCAATGGGGTTTAGCCTCTGCTATTTTTTAAAGAGCACTGCAATATAAATTTAAGGAATTATGGCAAACAACTGATGAGTCAGTGCATGCAATATTAGCTTTTAATGCCTTCTGTAGCCGCTAAATGGGCCACACAGCCCCAAAGAGCTGCCCAATGAATTCACGAGCAGTTGTACATATCAGTCAGAACAGGATATATCATCTTCCTATCTTTTTTTAAGACAAAACTAAACCCAAAAACATTACATGGAGCTTTTCCATCTAGGAAGAGGTTCACATGCAAGGAAAAGCTTCACTTATGAAAACAGACCAAATCTTGAAGCTCGTGGAAGCTCTCAGTAAGATCACACACACTCCCTTCTTTAACTATAGCCTTATCCTGTCTCCCTCACTCAGCTGCAACCTGGTGCTGCCTGCAAGCTGATCTGTCTGGCAGTCCCTCATTTTCTATCAGTCTGCTTTTATCTAAAAAAAATATATATATATATATATATATAATTAAAAGTCACATATATGGACAGAAAAGTGTGTTGTCTATTTTGATAGAGGCTGAACTCAGCACAACTCAGCAGCTTCTTCAAGCTGCCAGTGAAGTCATAAGGGCACCTAGGTAAAAAAAAGACCATGTTTCTCTTTTCCTGAGCAGAGAAATGGTCAAATGGCTTCAAAATTTCCCATATATTATTAACAGAGTGCAAAACAGTGATTCAGGGGAGGATTGTGGAATTCTTACTGTGCTGAATTTCATACAGTATAATCTCCTTATAGATTTCCTTGGCACCACAAGTCAGATTTTTCAACGTGTAGACTAGCCCTATTGCCTGAGACTGCTACACAGGGAGCTGAAATCTGAAGGGATAAAGACCTAATAGTTTACAGTGACACAAATCTATTACTCTGCCACTTCTTTGCATTCTTACTACATTAAGTACAAAATAATATACATAAACAGCAGCAGAACAGATTTTTTTTCCCCCTTTAATTGCATTGTCAGTTAGACCAGTTTGACAAATAAAAGACCAACGAAACTAAGTAATGGCAACACATGTGACTGCGTATGTCTAATCAGCTTCTGATGTAATTTAGGCTCAAAAACCAATACAAGTAACCCTTCTTTTCTGCCTAGCTAGCTGGTTCCTAGGCTTAATCAAAAAGACTGCAAGAGGTGTTTTCTCACTTGGAAGCTACCACGACACAGGTGAAGACAAGCTGGACTAGAAGTCAACCAGTACCTCTACTAAGCAAGTCCTGATTATAATTTGAAGCAGGAAACATGGCAATTTCTTCTGCAACAACAATTATGAACTTGGAACCAAGAAAAACAACTTATGCAGGTGCAACTGGCACAAGGCTGACAGTTCTCAGAACAGCTGATAAAATTCATGCTGTGCCCTAATTTCTGCTACAGACAAGTTATGAAAACATCAGGAATAGTAGATGCATTATGTTCTTGAGCTCTTTTTTACCTGCTTTTTATTTGCCTGTTTTAGCTTTCAAGGAAGATGTAACTGAATGCACAAGAAAAATAAAAAGTTTCACAGTTAATGTTTTAGTGTGTCAAATCTTCAATTGAACTTCTCCCAGAAACAGAATTGCTGCAGTCTTGAATTTCTCCCAGTAAGACCGTCCTATGAAAATAATTTAAAGGAAAGGGAGGTTGCATTCAAGCAAGATCTTAACTTGCTCTTTCCAGAACTCTTCAGTATCTTCTAAGTTTCACATTTTCTACGTTATTCCTGCAACTCCTTCCTGAAATCCCTTCCAGTACACCAACAGGACCTTCAAACTCCAGGCATCAAAACTAACCAGAAAGTTTTATTATAGGCCTCCCTAGAGGAAAAGACACCTCCCACAGCTACTTAATATTCCCCTTGCAAATAAACACAAGGATCATATTTTCTCCTTTAGCTACCACATCCCACTGCTTGTTCTTGTTTTGTCTTATCCTCCACATATTACAAGTAATTTTTTTGAGTAACTGCTTTGCATAGTTACTTCAATAATTACCAAATAAGGATTATTAAGTTGACCAACACTTACTTTGCCAGGCTTGTTTGCATCAAAGCTGTTTTCTTTAAACTTCTCCTGCAGGGTCTCAGCTAACCGGCAAAGCAAGGCTCCGTTATCCAATTTCTCCATAAAGGTTTCTGCTGTTATTTCTCTACCTGAACAGCAAACAGAAAGTTAACGTGGCAGAAAGCAGGCAATTGTTTAGACATTGCATTTTTGTGAAAACGGGAGAATCAACAGAAACTTCGACAATAATTTGAAATGCACTTCAACTGAAAAGTCTGTGTTACTTTGAATATTTAGCGAATAACCTCACTACTACTTCACCTGTAGATATACAGCAAACTATGGAGGAAAAAAACCCCATACTTTTTTAGGGGGAAGGCATGTGATATTTGAAAAATAATTCTAGCATATCAGACTCCATGTATTTCACTTTACTTCTGAAAATCCAGTTGTTTCAATACAATATTTTAAAAGACAGACTACAGCAGACAAGTGGTTTACACCAGTGGGCATGTGTAGCTATAGTATAAGAGTTGCTCACAATTTATTTTGTAACAGAAGCAGAAAACGGTGTCAAAAAGGAAAGGACTATTTTTTCAGAAGACTCTTAAACCTTAAACCTGCAAGAAGTATATAAGATACTACAGTTACTGCAATGCACCTATTGTGATAAACATAAAACCTGTTTATTTTCTCTTGAGACAGACATGGAAAAATTCTTTTATCTTCTTCTGCTATTTAACAATACATTTATATTAAGTGCTTTAGCAATTTGGTCACTGCATATTGTACACCACGCTGGTTTATTTGAGTTCTATTCCCCTTTATGAAACCTGAAAGAACGAATTTTGCATTGAACATCTGTATCCAATGAAAAGTATATTAGGTGTCAGCTTTCAATTCACTGTATTTAATGGCTCCAAAAGGTGGCATTTCTTTGCTAAAACAGACACTCTGACATATTTAACAGTTAAAATGTATTGATTCAAAAGAGAGTAATGTTCATAACCTGAGGAGAAAAAAAACACCCCAGCTCTGTGTATTTGTATGGAAAAAACATTAAACTCCATTAAAAATGTATAACTCCCCCTATAATTACAAGAAAGCAGTTGCAATATTTTTATAGAATGGTAATAACATTAAGTCTAATAAAAAAACAACACTGAAAGTATGAGGAAAAAAAAAAAAAACCAACAAACCAAACAGGAACACAGAGGCTTTCTGAAACCTCGCAAGGATTGCTTACCCTCTCCTCTTACCACAACCACCAGACGCCCCTGAAAAAGTCAAACTGTTAGAACTGCTGCAATCTGTAGGGTCACAATGCAACCAGACTGGGAGATCCATGACAGAACAGCTGAAAAGAGACCATGCCCTGGGTGTATGTCCAAGAGGTTGAAGACAAAACATTCCCTACAGGCTGTATCAGACAACAGAAGAAGGTTGAGGGACTAAAAGAGCCAAAGTACCAAAAATCTAGTTGGTTCCTCTATCATTGCACTCAATTCTTCTGCATTTGCTGTCATAAACACCGTGTAAGACTGACTCCAGCCTCGAAACCAGTTGATGGGACTGTTTTAATTGAACGTTTCAGCAGCAGCACAAAAACCAGTAGTTTATGAATAGAAATATTTCACTCAGGTGAGTCTCTGAAACACATCTATGATGCTGAAACCCAGAATAACAAAATGTGACAAAAATAAGGAAAACAAAATGCACATACAAAACTAGTTCTTTTCTGCCAAGGCTGCTCTGTTCCCTACAAACTGACAGCAGAAGAAGTGGTTTTGAAAGAGCTGAGACATTATCACCTACTTGAAATGGGTCACATAAGCAATTCTAAAGGCATGTTGATACTGAAGAAAATTATAAAGCCACTCAACTAAGAAAGAAACTGTATCAGTGGCAGCAGGAACACTGGAAGTATCAGCATTCTGATTGTCTTGATATTCAGACATTTAAGACCTGCATTTCCCATTGGCTTGATCTGAAGAAACTGATATTGAAAATAAACATACTGTTACAGAACACTCTTGGACAGCAAGGTGAACAAAACCACCGAGCTGAATGATATTTAATTCAGAATCAAAGAAATTTTACTTGCAGAAGACTTCCTACTCCTCCATCCCAAATTTACACCTCCTTCAACACACCTAGCCTGGTCTTCAACTCCCCTAACACCCTTGCTTCTCTGCTCCTTTTCTCCAAGCTTCCTTCTCCCTTGCATCCAAGAAACTTCTGTCTGCATCAAACAGCACTCAATATTCACATGTCCAATTCCTCAGCATCCTGCATCCTCCAGCCACTCAGCTACAAGCTCCTGAAGCCCAGAAAGCTGTTTAGGAAGAGGCCTCAGCACTGAAACCTTGGAGCTCAGACACATCCCCGAGGTGTGGTCCCACGTGCTAAATGAAGCTGGATGGAATAAAAGACAATATAACCCTCTGCAGCTTGTAAATGAGTTCTGGGAATGAGTCGAAAGATCAGAGCTCCACACAATAGCCAAAGAGGAAAGAGAGAGACCATCTCTTTGTACCTGTCCTAAACTCCAGGCTGGTGATGAGGCCCACTCCTCCTCACATCAGCCACATGGCTTCTGCAGACACACAAGAGAAAACAAGAAAGGACTGGAGAGTAAGGCAGGCAAGCAAACCTTTCAAATTGTCATTTTCCCTCTGCTAGAAGAGTGCTATGGCCCAAGTGTGCTAATTCCCATGTGCAGCTTGCTCAAGGTGAACAGAACTTGGCAGCCTCCCCAAGAGCATTCTACTATAGTAAGTATACATATGATCTACCAAATTTGGAGTTTGTCAGCCATGAAAGCATTCCCAAGTGCTTCAATGGCTCTATACATAATAAAAACAAGGCTAGGACATGATCATAACTTGCAAGACAGCTGGGCTAACACATCTTCTTAACTTTGCCACTCTTGACTGAGACACCAAAGCCCAGCAGAGAGAAGCAAAGGTAAGAGACACAACATCCATAGCTCCAATCCTTCTGTCCAGCTCACAAACCACAACCCCCACAATGCTGATGTGTCCCACTTTGACAATGCTATAATGTACAATATCGTATGAGTTAATCCTATCTGACACATGGATTCCATCTGCAACGTCCTTTTTCCATCCCCCCAGAGTACAGACAGCTAAAAATCTATTCAGCAGTGGAGCTCTAATGACAAACTGTCCTCTCAGAAGCTCCAAGTTCCTCTGACATGGTTCCAAAAATAATTAGCATAACGCATACAAAAGTAGTGGTGATTACTTAAAAAAGAAAAAAACCAACCAAACAAACCCACAACATGCTAAATTAGAATAAAATGTCCAAAGTCTCAGGGTTAAAAATTCTCACAGTGTTATTTTCCATCTGCACCACATATCTCAGTTTTCTAATTTACCAGTTGGGTAAGGTCAGACTCTAGATATGCCTACCTTCTGTCCAACAACGAAATCATTCGTATTAACAAGTAAAATATCCTGATAATGTTCCCCAGTTTTTAATTTTGAACCCACACCAGGCTTTGCTATGGCAAGACTGTAATCTTTTCAACTTCCAGTAACACTGTGTAGGACATAATTGCCTCTCCACAAAGATTTCCTAAAACACCATCAGTTGACAAAGCTGCTTCAAAGAGGTTCAACTCTACTCTTGCCTGAAATACTGTTGTTTGTTTGTTTGTTTGTTTTTAATCTGCATTTCATTGAAAAGACTACGTGTCCTTGTTGAGTTCTAGTCCATATGACTAAAATATGGACGAAACAAAACATGAAACAAAATGGCAAAAATTAACTGAAGTGCATATTAGTGTTCTTTAAATCCTGAGAGACCTTATTGCATTAGAACTGGCACAAAGACACTCCCAGTGAGGCTACCCAAGATACAGAACAGAGCAAGCTAAGGTGTGGATACACACATTGTTATTTGTTCTGTGCTGTTTGCACATCCTTGCACATCCTACTGATCATTAAAATGCGAAGTACATTATTCCTCCCACCTAAAGAAAAGAACCAACAACAAAACAAACAAACAAAAAAAAGTCTTCCATCTTCTTCTACCCTTTCAGATGCTGAAAAATTAAACGGTACAAACAGGTTTTTACAAGGTAACAGCATGCTGTAAATTCAAAAGTATTTTATTACACAGCAACATGCTCATACATCTCTACTCTATTTAAATTTAATCCAAATTATGCAGTAATTAAACCAAATTTGAACTCTGAGTTAATATACTTTTATGAATAATAATTATTTTAATTCACTTACACTTAATTTATTCTGAATGTGAATTTTAACTTAATTGAATTATTAATTTGAATAACAATGTCGACACAGGAATTCAAAGGAGTTTAACAAATCACTGTAATTTCAATTCTTCAGCACAAACTCTGAGAAAAGAGCCTGGTGTGAGAAGGTGTGGGGGGGGATACATTAAGCAAATGAACTGTATATTCTGCTTAATTAAAAGAAGGTTGTACCCATTTAGCTCTGCAGTGCAGAATTTGGTGTCCATATGAAAAATCAGATTTTTAATTATAGTTGGCATTTCAGAACCTCCTGCTGGTTCCTACTTTCTTGCTCAAAAAGTGACCTCATTCCTAAACTTATCACTGGGAGAACTCTGTTACCAACTGCAAACAAGCTTCCATTTGTTTTAGAGTAGATCAGGAAAACTTCATTGTTTAAAACATTTAAACAATATATTGAATCCTTAATGGAATGTGCTGCTTCTGATTGAAAACACAGTCATTTGGATTGCAGTCTTGTGGTAATTGGAATGAAAAGTCAGTATTTCTGAACTTTGTTCCGGAATGGCCTAGGCAATTTTTTATATTCAAAACTCGTTAATTTAAATTGAGGTACCACACAAGTACATCATTTAAAACACAGGCCACTTTTGCAGTTGTGGATCCATAACTGTTACAACTCTAAAATGGGTATATCATCTAGCCGAAAAATACTGTGTTGTTGCATTCCACTGGCATTGTACTGATTGACTACATCTCTTATAAGGTGATGTTTCCCTTTCTCTTAAAAAAAAGAGGAAATACAGTGCAGATGAAAGACACTGGGTGTACTCCATTATTGCATGATATCACTGAGATAGCTACAGCATCTGCCATGACAAGACACTGCCCACGTCTCGGCAGAACAAACTTTTCAGAAAATAAAATAAAAATTAAATAAATCCTCCAAAACCACACACACCAGTTTAAAAGCGCTCGTCCTAACTGTCCTCCAAAATAACATCAACAAAAGTTTCATGTAACCATCACCTCCCCTGAAATACTTCTCTTTGTTTAATGAGAGGAGTTGCTGGCATGGCTCCTTTAGAATGGGGCCTTGTGCAAGTCATATATTTGGACTTGCAGACATCACCCAAACCCATTTTTTCTTGAGTTGATCTCAGGAAACAGCATATTATTTCCTGACTCAGTTTCTAAACAGTACACTTTCTTGAATGATTTGTGGATCTCAAACTATTGTCTCTCTCCTTCCTGCCAGGGACAATCTCATTTGCTCTTCTTTCCCATGTCCCTGATTATTTTTCTCTTGGTGTTTGGTTTGCAGCCTCTTTTGACAACAACGTGCTTTGGCTCCACACACCAAGGCATACAGATGCAACCAGTAAATCCCCAGGTGCCAGCTATGGTAGGTCAAACCCTTCTATCAATGACTTCCAGAAGTCTTAGCAGGCATTGCCTTGGGCAACACTTATCAATTACCAGACTGCTCGGTCAGCAAAGAACTATTTGATGGTTCCTTCTGTTCCAGACAGTCAGTACACCCATATTCTTTAGGAGGCCTATCAATAAAAATGGAAAACGTGGGTGATGGCAGTAATTAGCATCATTCAGCTTGATGGTATTAATACAGAAAACACAGGCAAAATGGGGAATTTGAAAAAATAAACAGGAAATCTATAACAAGGTTCAATTATGCTACCCACAGTAACACTGTGGAGGCAAAATTACTCATTAGCTTTTCCGACCTTGCTAGCAGTTGCACTGGGGGGAAGCAGCTACCTAATCGTGACTACCTCTATTGCAGTGCCTGAATTCCACCTCACTGCACCTTACCCAGCAGGTTTGTGAGCCACAGGGCCAAATCCTCCTTCATGGGCAGCAGGTTGGCCTCGTGTCTGCTGGCGAGCCACTGGCTGTACTGGTGCATGTCGGAGAGGCCAGGCCCGCGTGCCTTCGGGCTCAGGGCAGTGCACATCGCTTATCCGCTCCTTGTACCTGGTTCCATCACACAAAAAGAAGGGAGGGGGAAAAAAAAAAAAAAAAAAGAAAGAAAAGAAACAAGAGCTTCGTTATACCAAGTAAAGTTTCAAAGCATCGGTTTTTAGAACCGCGGAAGGTATTCCCGTCCCGGAGACAATTCCCATCTCCGGAAGCGTTCCAGGCCAGGTTGGATGGGGGTTTGAGCAGCCTGGTCTAGTGGAAGATGTCCCGGCCCATGGTGGGTTGGGGGGGGAAGTTGCTGAAGTGACATGATCTTTAAGATCCCTTCCAACCAAAACCATTCCGTAACTCTGAAAGCGACAGTAACAGCAATTCCAAGAGATCAGATGTCAGACAACCAGATGTGGATCTAACACGTGGTTGAGAACCAAAGCTTTGCTTTGTTAACAGGTTTTTTTTTTTCTGGTTTTTTTTTTTTTTTTTTTTTTTTTTTTTTTTTTTTTTTTTTTTTTTTTTTTTTTTTTTTTTTTTTTTTTTTTTTTTTTTTTTTTTTTTTTTTTTTTTTGCAAGTGATTAAATCATACAGATAAATGTCAACTTCATTTGCACTCACCAAGCTACACATGTTGCCAACACATGACCATATATTCTGGAAGGAATGATTAAAATCAAATAAAAATAAACATTTTACACAAAGCTAACAACTCACTATGGTGCCTGATCCAATACCCATTCAAATTAAATGGAGAGCTTCAGAGATTTTTTGGATAAGGCCCAAGAAAAACATAGGAACAACCAAATTACACTCCTACAGCAAACTTATTAACAACTTATAAATTCTATAACCAAATGGAAACAGTCTATTCTACAGCTTCAGAATAATTAAAGCAAAAGGCCTACACCAAATATATTCACTGAGCAGATTATTTCTTCAAAAAGCAGCACAACAGCTAGTGCTGGTCACTCAGACTTCCCACTTCCCAAATCCTCCTCTGCTTCAGTGACGACACACTGAAACCTCAGTTTCGGGCAAGACAACTCATATTTAACACATAATGTATTAGGTGTTGGGAGTTGCAGCAGCCAGACACGTTAGAACCACTGGACCTGTATCTCTGCTCCTGAGGGACCAATTTCCCATCTGTGGCAGAAGTGTGCTAAAAGAAAGAATTTCTTTAGAAGAAGGTTATTTTTCCTCCCTGAAAGAAACTCAGCCCTTAGACCCCAATACTTGTAGCAACAAGTCGAGATATTTCCTTGCCTGGCAGGCTGGAGCTTGCTGAAAAGCAGCCACCAGCTCTTGTGTAGGTGGCACTAGACAGACATTAAGGGAATGTGAGATCCATAAGGAACAGTTCCAGGTGAGAAGTGTTTGTGACTTTAAAAACCACTGCAGGGGAAAAAAAAAAAAAAACAAAACGCTAAAAAAAACAAACAAAAAACCCAACCAAAAACAACCCAAAAAACCCAAAACAAAAAACCCCCAGCAATTTGTTATACTATCCATTACGGCCTGGAATAACAAGGATACTGAAAACAAATCTTTTCTCAAAAGAGGAAAATAAATACTAAATGTAAAACCAAAAACCAACTGCCTTAACATAACATTGTGCTGTAACTGACTTTTCCAAATGTATGTGTTGCTACTATATATAATGCTATTTGGGATATACTTTTATTAAAATACTCCAGCATTGATTAACCATAGACCAGGTAACTAAACTCCATGCTTCCAAAAAGGTCTCCTTAAGCTCCTGTTGACAGTACCTCAGCCCAAATCCTGAAGTTTCAGTATGCCCTTGGGACAGACAGAGTTTTCACTACAAATATACTTCTTACTGAAATCAGACAATTTTTTCAGTTGGAGAGAAGGGAAAATAGGCTTTAAAAAACAGATTTATTCTCTTGTATAAGCTTGCATTTCTGAATTATGAGTAGATTTTACATTTTTCTGACAAAAAAATAAAATCTTTATGTATCCTTTCAGAGCAGAGAAGTTTAAGGCACCCTACTATGCAATTTAAGCACAGCTCTGTTCTGAAAACTGACTTTGTAAAAATGTCAGATTGGATTTATGGTTTCCTGGGTAATTAAATTCAAATCATACCTGTTCATTTAGAGTGGGGTGAGAGGGAGGGGAGGGAGAAGGATTGGGCTGTTAGCTCTGTAAAAATCAATCTGGAATGCTACTCTCAAAATAGATCGATTCAGACTGGAAGCTACCAACAGCTAAGGAATTTCAATGACAGTATATTTAAATTTCCTCTATGTCACTCAGAACCACACAAATTTTTTGATAGAAAGAGGGGCAAGATGGCTGACGACACCTTGTCAAAGGTTATATGGGAAAAATCAAGTATGAACACCTCTGTCACATACTTTCTTTCCAGAGAGAGGCTTCAAATAACTTTTGACTGATTTCTGGAGTCTGTAAACTCCACTGGTGCAGTGAGAACCAGAATGAAACTAGTTTGTTCTCCTGGATGACATCTGAAATTATATTGGTAAAATCTAACTTACAGAAATCCTTATTCCTGAATGTTCAATTCATGTACAGCACACAAATAAAGCAAAGTATTTTTTTGCACCAGTGTTTCAGTTTATTAACAGCTGTGCACCTAAGTACTGAGGAACCAAAATCCTGCAGTTTGTTTCTCTTCACACACAAGTTGGAAAAATTCTGAAAAAGCAGAATCATTGCACTGAAGGAACCAGTTAGACACTGCACCTCTTCACTGGAGATAATTTCACAGTTCATACATGCTTTGTAGGGGGGAGGTTAGACCAGATGACCCTTGGAGGTCCCTTCCAACCTGAGCTAATCCTGTTACATTTCAAGGATGGACCCAGCAATATTAATCACAGAACCTGCTAGAACAGCCCTGCTAGAAGGGCACACACACACACTGAGCTGGGTCCTGCCAGGAGGGAAATGACAGAGGCAACACCCTCTTCTTTCACCTCAGGAAAGGTCCACCTCCTTCATCACTTCCAAGACCAGCATATGAAGTGCCCTACGGGATTTGGAGCTAATTAATCACCAACGCTGACAGCCAGCCAGATACAATACACGCTGCTGTCACTGGTGGGGCTGAAGTCATTCTAAAGGTCTGAAGAGTTACATTTCTTAAAACAAGAGAAAACAGAGGGAAGGCTTCTGGGGCTCCTACATGAAAGCAGTTTGGGTTTCCACATCAGTCTGTGAAACAAGCACTGCAAGTCTGTTTACGCTTCAGGCTGGTTTCTGAGGAGACACAGAGCAGAGATTTTGGGGAGTTGAGATGTTGCTTCATCTCTAAAATACAGGGCTTTCTTTAAATATATTTCATACTGCCCTAACTTACCAATCAATCTGTGTGAAGGCCTCGAGAAACTTGAGACTCACTGAAGGAAGAAAACTGAGAGAACAAAGATTTTGGAGGATACAAGGGTGCTTCAGTTTCCAAGTAACTGTGGTAGTAGGAAGAGAGAAGATACAGAGACAAGAAGGTTTTCAGGTAGTTAAAATAGGACACAGGTTCTCAGAATGGGAAACTGGGAAGATGATGAAAGGCAGATAGACAAGTGACAAAAATTTCTAGAAGGTGAAAATGACTGAGGTATCTCTACAGTGGGACTCGGTCTGCTTGAAATAGTAGCCCTGAGTCAACAATAATAATTCATTTATTTATGAAGCAGACATGCAAACTGAGGACTGGGAAATGAGAAAGTTTACCCTGAAGAGCCTGAAGAATCACAGATAAATCACATACAATCCAACCTTACCTCTGTGAGAGTTTTCTTTAATTTCATTTCAAATAAAAAAAGAATTTTCCCCTTCCCCACTGCTTCTCTGAAAACCTGCCCTGCACTTCAATAACAGACTTCCCTGTTAGAATCAAAGCCACAACATTTCTACCATGCATTTTTAAAATTAAATTTAAAAAAAATTTTTAAATCGGCTCTCAAGGAGCAGAGCATAATTAGTTACTCTGAATTATTCTTCATGCAAACATTGACTGCTTCTGCACTTGTAAGTTTAATTTAAGCCTCCACGACACTTCAGCACTGAAGTTTCATTTAAATGTTTATCTGCTTCATCAATTGTAGTAGCCCATACATTAACTATTAGAGCCCCATCACACAGCAGCTGGGATCTGTGAAGAAGACAAAATGAGTTAGTTCTGTGAAGGTATTATGACAGCAATTGAATCCTGAGCTCTTCCAAGACCCCTTTGAAGGTCCTACCTGTGGTCAAGGCCAGACTCTTGATTCGCTGCTCAGATACCTTCAACTCCCTTCCCTAAAATGTCTAAACATATTTATTTTCTAGTGAACTAAAGAAAAGTTTATTGACAATTTACCAGCAAGGAATTTGGTCAGAGACATGGACTAACTTGCCTCAGAGGTAGACAGCAGCTTTCAAGGATACCTCACCACAGCTGAGGCAAGCCTCTGGCCCCAACAACTATTTCATCCTTTCCTTTTTGGCAGACATAAAGTATGAACAAAAGTAGCCAAAGAATATTGGGTTTCCTAATCTCACTACTTTCTAACAGCAACACCAAGTCATCATATATACAGCTGTTTAAAACCAGCCAACGCAAACATGTCAAATATTTTACAGAACGTCACACTTCTCTACAAACTGTCGAGGCTGATGTGACATGCAGAAGCATTTTCAAAACTTACCTCTAACTGCCTTAAAGCAACTGCTTCCACCTGCTACTCAGGATGCTGACAAGGGATGGTCTTTACCTACTCTTCATTCTGTTTTATTATCGGTCATATTTATGCAGCACAGCCTTTTTTTTTTTTCCCCCCACCTCTCTCAGTAAGAGGATGACATCTCGTATTCTTAAGACTTATTGTCTAGATGAAGAATTCAGTGTGGGATAGTTCACAGTATACCCAGTGGCCTGTATCAGATTCGATGCACTGAAAGGTCCTATTTCTCTCTGCTTGCTCCTACCAAACAGTGAAGTTCTTATTTTGCTTTACAGTAGTGCATTTAGCTGTCCTTGCGTTGTAGTTCACTGCTTGTGTTTTGCCAGCAGTGTAACTTACACTAGCTGCTGATTGTTATCACTGATCATCAGGTGAAAGCAATGAGAATCAAACAAGCGACCTTTTGTAATCCTACTGGCTTCTGCTGGGGTTAACTGGTAGAACAAAAGGAATCAAGGATCCCTGCACTCAAAACACACAGGAGGAAAAGACTCTTTAATCTAGAAATGATCACTGGATGCACAGTGAAACCCTCACAGCTGCAGATCCCTGGATTCTTTCCCTTTCCTATTCCAACCCCCTTCCTTCCCTGTAAAATTGTGAGAATAATTTTCTTCAACCAAGTATATATAATAAGAGGGGGGAAAAATTCTATATAGGAAAAATGCATATATAAAAAAGTGTGCACGTATGCATACATATACATACATTCACAGGAAATACACGTGCTACCCCCTACTAGCTAATCACATAAACCAACAAGATTTTACTCCAAATTACCCATCCAGCCCCAGCACAAGATACATAACTTATACTGAGAAGCTGCTGGCTATGCAGTGCCCTCTGTAACACACCAGTTGCATTGTTGCTTCAGCAACATGGGCATTAATTCTCAAACAAAAGGAGGCTTGAACCATTTCTTTTAACTTGCTCCTACATACAATCCTTCCAGGCCAGGAATGAAGAAGTCTTGCTGAGTCACTTGCTCTTTACGACTTGGCCTAAGAACTGGCGTAGAAATCAAGCATCCAGTGAAACAAGAGTTTTTTTTTTCTTAGTATTCAGTTAGAAAAGAATGAAAATATATTTAAGAGAGCCTACGGAGGGAAAAAATACATCATAAAGGAAATGCAGAACTCTATACAGTGATCAATCAAATCATCTCTGATGCAAAGATCCTACACAGGGTCCCCTTTGCGCTATAACAGCTTGACTTGGACACTGTGTGTAGACATCTGGATTGGCCCACCCAGGCACTACTGCCTCAGCTGGCCAGCTCCTTGACTGGCTCCGTGCAGTTGGCAGTCCAGCAAGAATTATCCAGGACTGAAGACTGGCACATATGCCAGTTCAGTGGCCTAGCTGCTCCACCAAGCTGGAAAACTGGAACAGAAGGTGGCACAACCCTGCCTCAGACCCAGGGTTCAGGGGTTCTTTTTCAGAAGATCTTCACAGGATTAAAATATGGAGGCTTGGAGCTTGTGCAACGAGATCTGCTACCTATCAGCCTTCCTATCAGAAAGGCAGAGGGGGCAGACAGCAACTTCGACAACAGCAGCACAAGTTTTTCTCTGAAGGAACTAGAACTTGAGTGCTAGACTGCACACTGGCTTTGACAGAGGGGTATCAGCTATAGCTGCAGACAGTCTCCCGCTGTCTCAGAGAGAAGGTAATGCTATTGGAAAGCAGCCATCCTGGAAAGAGAGGAGACAGAGGATCAAAAGCCAGAACAGAGCTCATGAGTATCTGGCAAGGGCCTCTGCTGGATCTCCCTGCCTGTTCTAATCACCTCAAGCAGATGGAAAAGAACAGAACTTTTGAAACGTTACTGGAGTTTCAGTGGGCTGTGTGAAGCATTTACTTACTGTAGTGGCAAGTTGGGCGCAAAAGAAGCTGAAGTAAAAGATTCAGCGTTCATAAAACAGATTAACTTGCAGAACAAAATGCATATTTGTGCAAGCAGAAGTGAAGCTGCCCACAATTTGGTGCCCATACTTGAAATATCTTGCCCCAACTTCACAACATCAAGTAACAGTTTTTACAGACACAGCACGAATACATTCACATTTTAAAACTGATTTCAATGTTCCCATCCCAGTGCTGGCATATTTGTCAGATTCGGAGAGCATAACGTTAGTCCACAGACTAAAAACTGCTCTTGTTTTTCCATCCCCTCACTCAAATACATACAAATGTGTATGCACACACATATATGCAGAAAGAGGGTGAGGGGGGAAAGACATAGGAACGCCTTCCTTTGAGAGCCACAGAAGTAACTAACAACTTCTGTAATTGATACTTTTAACGTCAGGAAAATGTTCCCTATGGTGAGATCTGCCAGACAGTGGAATGATTTCCCCAAGCGAAACTGTGAAAGTTCCCTCACTTGAAATCCTTAAAATGGACTAAAAGAAGCAGTAGGGAAAAAAAAAAAAAAAAAGACTTACCACTTACTGATCTATGTTACCAAGTCAATCTCTACCACCTGCAGTTTCCAGTTTACTACAGAACAGTAATCGCTCTCATTTTGTCCTTTTACATACATAAAACCAAACACAATCACTTCTAAAGTGATTCTGCTGCTACCTTGCATAGCTCCTCCTCAAGAGCTGTCTGCAGGAAACAGCAGGTCATTCTTGCCTGCATCCCCCTAAATACACACACCTGTGAGCTTAGTTTGCTCGCTGCCATATATAAAGGCAGATAAAACACGAGCTGACAAACGCAGCGAGCGTATCTTTATAAGGAAATTCAATTATTCTAGTTATTTTATTATCCTTATAAACTATACCACAACCAATTTAGCCCGAGGTTTCTGGAGCTTTCCCAGATTAACTTGGAGCGTACTGTACATTAGGAGCAGGGGGAGGGGCACTGAAGGGGAACCACCATCTGAAACTCATTAATCAATTAGAATTTTTCATGGCTTGCATCAAAACGTGATCTACACTGATAAAGTAAGCTTTAATCACAAGAAGCCTTTGTCCTTTACGTTATGAATATACGTTACAAACATATGCAGAACTTCCATGGGAGGATGGAGAACCTGGCACAACAGTTTACCAATACTTTAGACCTGTAAGGCCCTTGGTCTGAAGCCAGACCAAAACAAAGTTAACTGCACTTAAAAATCTGATCTAATCATTGGAAGCCTAGACATTTTCAGGACTATGCCTAGCAAAAACAATTTTATTGCCTTGATAATGTCTCCTCTGCCCAAAGGAAAACAGAAAGTCCTTCTCACGTAGACTGAAAAAAAAACTTCAGGAATGTTCAATATATACTTGCTCATAAAATTACAACTTCTGGAAACTGAGCCTGATTCCAAACACAGTCCAAAAACTCTGAATTTGATTTCTCTTTGCTTGGCTCTTATTGTATGTTCTTCTGCCATTATAGCCATTAAAAATTAGTACAAATTAGTACAAAAGAAGTTTCCACCTCTACCAATCAGAAAAAGAAAGACATATTTAAACTGGTATATTGTACCTTACAAGGAGTAGAAGCATGTCTCTTGCTGTAATACTGTCTGCAGAGTGTGCTTACAAGCTGACTCCCAGTTGTCAGCTTTGCTTTTAATTACAATGTTCCATTTCTAAATCCTGCCCTGAAATTAGTGTTAAGTTTAACTGAGAGGTGCAAAGTGGAGTTGAAGAGGTACTTTGGATAGTGAGCGTGCCAATTTAAATAGGACTGTGGGTAAAACAAATAAAGTGACCAAATAAGTATGTGGGCTAAAGTCAGTAAGAGCTAGAACTTGAAGACAGTACTGACTCTTCAGCACCTCACCACCTCCATCTAGGTTTGGCTGTGGTTCCAACCCTGGTATAATGATGATCTGATCACCTGTGGCACCATCCGATAAGAATTTAGAAATGGCCTATTTAGAAACTTCTTATTAAATCACAACCCATGGCACAAAACCCTTACACTTGGCACAACATCTGCTGCACAATGAAAAAAAATATATACATTATTTAAGGTACATGGAAAACCAATAACACTTCGTTAATTTTTAATTTCAGAGTAATGTCAGAGGTATGCTGTAACAGCACTGGGGAGCCTGCAACGCACCCGTCCTGGTGTCCCAAGAGCCCTTCACCCCTGGGAGCACGCAGAGACACAGCAGGCTCAGATGACACACACCACTGCAGCAGGATGCTGACAGCAACCTCAGATAAGGCAGACACTCCTCACACGTAGGGCACCAGTAAAGAAACAGAGCCTTCTTAAAGTGAAACTCTGCCCTCGCAGCACCAGGAATCTAGAGCCTGAAGGGGAAGGAAGGCGAGAACCTGGAAGGGCGGCTCCTGGGGCGAGAGGGGTCTCGTCCTCCTGCCTCTGGGGGCGGCGGACGGGACGAGCCGGGAGCGCTGCAGCGGAGCGGGGCTCGCCCGCCTCCCTCCCGCCGCCGCAGCGCTCCCATTTCCCACGGGCTCTGCACACCTACAAAACCCACCCATCCGCCCTCCTCCTCTCGCACCGCCGGCATCTCCCGGGGCTGCGTGAAGCAGCCTCGAAGGCAAGCCGGATTTTGGGGCCGGCATGTAGAAGCCATCCCCCTTCCCGGCTTCCTCCGTTCCGTCTCACCCGCCGCGGAGCCCGGAGCGTTTGTCCTCCTCGCAGCCCCTCTGCAGTCGGGCTGAGCTTAATGGCTTTGCCATGAGCACTGGAAGCGCTGCTGCCAGGTCTGCCCCCCTCGGGGGAGAGGGTGGGGGGCAGGACCACGAAGCCCCTCCGCGGGATGCCCGGTGCAGCCCCGCCGAGCAGGAGCGGGGGAACCGCTGCTGCACCTCCGTCACGCACCCACGCGCGCTCCCATTCCGCCTCCGCGACGCCTTCACAGTCCCGCAGTCAGAGAGCGGGAGCAAAACAACAACAACCCCCCAAAAAAAACCTCCACCAAAACCCCACAGCCCGGCAGGCACAGGCAGCCGTGCGGCGCGGTGCCCGCCGCAGCCCCGGGGCACGGGGAGGGGGAAGAAAGGAAACGCAAGCACCTACTCCAAAGCTCACCTTCCCGCTTCGCTCCGGCCCCTTTCTCTTTAAACTCGAAGGCAGCCGGCGAGATGCACGAAACGCCCTCAATTTAAAGGAGCCGGCGCGGCGGGCTCCGCCGTGGGGCCGGCAGCGAGCCCCGCTGGGGCGGGAGGGCGGGCAGGCGGGCAGGGCTCCCACCTTAGCCGGGACGGGCAGGCAGGGCTCCCACCTTGGCCGGGACGGGCAGGCAGGGCTCCCGCCGCCCCTCCGGGGCCGCACTCCCTGTCCCCCTGCCGCCGTCCCCCCGAGCGAAGCTGAGCAGAGCGGTGGCAGCGGCGCTGCCGCTCTTCATACTTCTGTCGGCCCCCGCTCGGTGCTCGCTTTGGGAAACCCTCCTTTTTTTTTTTTTTTTTTTTTTTTTTTTTT